>NW_027142104.1:300000-489741 GCF_036365525.1 Heterodontus francisci | reverse complement strand
AACACAGATTAATATTAACATTCTCACTGACACACAGTGTATATCATGACCCACAGTCAGATACACCCTGTGAAGTGTAAAACACCCCCACTGTCCTCAGTAATATTAACACACTGACAGAGAACACAGATTAATATTAACACACTCACTGACACACTGTGTATATCATGACCCACAGTCAGATACACCCTGTGAAGTGTAAAACACCCCCACTGTCCTCAGTAATATTAACACACTGACAGAGAACACAGATTAATATTAACACACTCACTGACACACTGTGTATATCATGACCCACAGTCAGATACACCCTGTGAAGTGTAAAACACCCCCACTGTCGTCAGCAATATTATCTCACTGACAGAGAACACAGATTAATATTAACACACTCACTGACACACTGTGTATATCATGACCCACAGTCAGATACACCCGGTGAAGTGTAAAACACCCCCACTGTCCTCAGTAATATTAACACACTGACAGAGAACACAGATTAATATTAACACACTCACTGACACACTGTGTATATCATGACTCACAGTCAGATAAACCCTGTGAAGTGTAAAACACCCCCACTGTCCTCATAATATTAACACACTGACAGAGAACACAGATTAATATTAACACACTCACTGACACACTGTGTATATCATGACCCACAGTTAGATACACCCTGTGAAGTGTAAAACATCCCCCACTGTCCTCAGCAATATTAACACACTGACAGAGAACACAGATTAATATTAACACACTCACTGACGCACTGTGTATATCATGACTCACAGTCAGATACACCCTGTGAAGTGTCAAACACCCCCACTGTCCTCAGTAATATTAACACACTGACAGAGAACACAGATTAATATTAACACACTCACTGACACACTGTGTATATCATGACCCACAGTCAGATAAACCCTGTGAAGTGTAAAACACCCCCACTGTCCTCAGGAATATTAACACACTGACAGAGAACACAGATTAATATTAACACACTCACTGACACACGATGTACATCATGACCCACAGTCAGATAAACCCTGTGAAGTGTAAAACACCCCCACTGTCCTCAGGAATATTAACACACTGACAGAGAACACAGATTAATATTAACACTCTCACTGACACACTGTGTATATCATGACCCACAGCCAGATACACCCTGTAAAGTGTAAAACACCCCCACTGTCCTCAGTAATATTAACACACTGACAGAGAACACAGATTAATATTAACACACTCACTGACACACTGTGTATATCATGACCCACAGTCAGATAAACCCTGTGAAGTGTAAAACACCCCCACTGTCCTCAGTAATATTAACACACTGACAGAGAACACAGACTAATATTAACACACTCACTGACACACTGTGTATATCATGATCCACAGTCAGATAAACCCTGTGAAGTGTAAAACACCCCCACTGTCCTCAGGAATATTAACACACTGACAGAGAACACAGATTAATATTAACACACTCACTGACACACTATGTACATCATGACCCACAGTCAGATACACCCTGTGAAGTGTAAAACACCCCCACTGTCCTCAGGAATATTAACACACTGACAGAGAACACAGATTAATATTAACACACTCACTGACACACTGTGTACATCATGACCCACAGTCAGATAAACCCTGTGAAGTGTAAAACACCCCCACTGTCCTCAGGAATATTAACACACTGACAGAGAACACAGATTAATATTAACACACTCACTGACACACAGTGTATATCATGACCCACAGTCAGATACACCCTGTGAAGTGTAAAACATCCCCACTGTCCTCAGGAATATTAACACACTGACAGAGAACACAGATTCATATTAACACACTCACTGACACACTGTGTATATCATGACCCACAGTTAGATACACCCTGTGAAGTGTAAAACACCCCCACTGTCCTCAGGAATATTAACACACTGACAGAGAACACAGATTAATATTAACACACTCACTGACACACTGTGTATATCATGACCCACAGTCAGATAAACCCTGTGAAGTGTAAAACAGCCCCACTGTCCTCAGGAATATTAACACACTGACAGAGAACACAGATTAATATTAACACACTCACTGACACACTGTGTATATCATGACCCACAGTCAGATACACCCTGTGAAGTGTAAAACATCCCCACTGTCCTCAGGAATATTAACACACTGACAGAGAACACAGATTAATATTAACACACTCACTGACACACAATGTATATCATGACCCACAGTCAGATACACCCTGTGAAGTGTAAAACACCCCCACTGTCCTCAGTAATATTAACACACTGACAGAGGACACAGATTAATATTAACACACTCACTGACACACTGTGTATATCATGACCCACAGTCAGATACACCCTGTGAAGTGTAAAACACACCCACTGTCCTCAGGAATATTAACACACTGACAGAGAACACAGATTAATATTAACACACTCACTGACACACTGTGTATATCATGACCCACAGTCAGATACACCCTGTGAAGTGTAAAACACCCCCACTGTCCTCAGTAATAATAACACACTGACAGAGAACACAGATTAATATTAACACTCTCACTGACACACAGTGTATATCATGACCCACAGTCAGATACACCCTGTGAAGTGTAAAACACCCCCACTGTCCTCAGTAATATTAACACACTGACAGAGAACACAGATTAATATTAACACACTCACTGACACACTGTGTATATCATGACCCACAGTCAGATACACCCTGTGAAGTGTAAAAAACCCCCACTGTCCTCAGCAATATTAACACACTGACAGAGAACACAGATTAATATTAACACACTCACTGACACACTGTGTATATCATGACCCACAGTCAGATACACCCGGTGAAGTGTAAAACACCCCCACTGTCCTCAGTAATATTAACACACTGACAGAGAACACAGATTAATATTAACACACTCACTGACACACTATGTACATCATGACCCAGAGTCAGATAAACCCTGTGAAGTGTAAAACACCCCCACTGACCTCAGGAATATTAACACACTGACAGAGAACACAGATTAATATTAACACACTCACTGACACACTGTGTATATCATGACCCACAGTCAGATAAACCCTGTGAAGTGTAAAACACTCCCACTGTCCTCAGGAATATTAACACACTGACAGAGAACACAGATTAATATTAACACACTCACTGACACACAATGTATATCATGACCCACAGTCAGATACACCCTGTGAAGTGTAAAACACCCCCACTGTCCTCAGTAATATTAACACAATGACAGAGAACACAGATTAATATTAACACACTGACTGACACACTGTGTATATCATGACCCACAGTCAGATACACCCTGTGAAGTGTAAAACACCCCCACTGTCCTCAGTAATAATAACACACTGACAGAGAACACAGATTAATATTAACATTCTCACTGACACACAGTGTATATCATGACCCACAGTCAGATACACCCTGTGAAGTGTAAAACACCCCCACTGTCCTCAGGAATATTAACACACTGACAGAGAACACAGATTAATATTAACACACTCACTGACACACTGTGTACATCATGACCCACAGTCAGATACACCCTGTGAAGTTTAAAACACCCCCACTGTCCTCAGTAATATTAACACACTGACAGAGAACACAGATTAATATTAACACACTCACTGACACACTGTGTACATCATGACCCACAGTCAGATACACCCTGTGAAGTGTAAAACACCCCCACTGTCCTCAGTAATAATAACACACTGACAGAGAACACAGATTAATATTAACATTCTCACTGACACACAGTGTATATCATGACCCACAGTCAGATACACCCTGTGAAGTGTAAAACACCCCCACTGTCCTCAGTAATATTAACACACTGACAGAGAACACAGATTAATATTAACATTCTCACTGACACACAGTGTATATCATGACCCACAGTCAGATACACCCTGTGAAGTGTAAAACACCCCCACTGTCCTCAGTAATATTAACACACTGTCAGAGAACACAGATTAATATTAACACACTCACTGACACACTGTGTATATAATGACCCACAATCAGATGCACCCTGTGAAGTGCAAAACACCCCCACTGTCGTCAGCAATATTATCTCACTGACAGAGAACACAGATTAATATTAACACACTCACTGACACACTGTGTATATCATGACCCACAGTCAGATACACCCGGTGAAGTGTAAAACACCCCCACTGTCCTCAGTAATATTAACACACTGACAGAGAACACAGATTAATATTAACACACTCACTGACACACTGTGTATATCATGACTCACAGTCAGATAAACCCTGTGAAGTGTAAAACACCCCCACTGTCCTCATAATATTAACACACTGACAGAGAACACAGATTAATATTAACACACTCACTGACACACTGTGTATATCATGACCCACAGTTAGATACACCCTGTGAAGTGTAAAACATCCCCCACTGTCCTCAGCAATATTAACACACTGACAGAGAACACAGATTAATATTAACACACTCACTGACGCACTGTGTATATCATGACTCACAGTCAGATACACCCTGTGAAGTGTCAAACACCCCCACTGTCCTCAGTAATATTAACACACTGACAGAGAACACAGATTAATATTAACACACTCACTGACACACTGTGTATATCATGACCCACAGTCAGATAAACCCTGTGAAGTGTAAAACACCCCCACTGTCCTCAGGAATATTAACACACTGACAGAGAACACAGATTAATATTAACACACTCACTGACACACAGTGTATATCATGACCCACAGTCAGATACACCCTGTGAAGTGTAAAACATACCCACTGTCCTCAGGAATATTAACACACTGACAGAGAACACAGATTCATATTAACACACTCACTGACACACTGTGTATATCATGACCCACAGTCAGATAAACCCTGTGAAGTGTAAAACACCCCCACTGTCCTCAGTAATATTAACACACTGACAGAGAACACAGATTAATATTAACACACTCACTGACACACTGTGTATATCATGACCCACAGTCAGATACACCCTGTGAAGTGTAAAACACACCCACTGTCCTCAGGAATATTAACACACTGACAGAGAACACAGATTAATATTAACACACTCACTGACACACTGTGTATATCATGACCCACAGTCAGATACACCCTGTGAAGTGTAAAACACCCCCACTGTCCTCAGTAATAATAACACACTGACAGAGAACACAGATTAATATTAACACTCTCACTGACACACAGTGTATATCATGACCCACAGTCAGATACACCCTGTGAAGTGTAAAACACTCCCACTGTCCTCAGTAATATTAACACACTGACAGAGAACACAGATTAATATTAACACACTCACTGACACACTGTGTATATCATGACCCACAGTCAGATACACCCTGTGAAGTGTAAAACACCCCCACTGTCCTCAGTAATATTAACACACTGACAGAGAACACAGATTAATATTAACACACTCACTGACACACTGTGTATATCATGACCCACAGTCAGATACACCCTGTGAAGTGTAAAAAACCCCCACTGTCCTCAGCAATATTAACACACTGACAGAGAACACAGATTAATATTAACACACTCACTGACACACTGTGTATATCATGACCCACAGTCAGATACACCCGGTGAAGTGTAAAACACCCCCACTGTCCTCAGTAATATTAACACACTGACAGAGAACACAGATTAATATTAACACACTCACTGACACACTATGTACATCATGACCCAGAGTCAGATAAACCCTGTGAAGTGTAAAACACCCCCACTGACCTCAGGAATATTAACACACTGACAGAGAACACAGATTAATATTAACACACTCACTGACACACTGTGTATATCATGACCCACAGTCAGATAAACCCTGTGAAGTGTAAAACACTCCCACTGTCCTCAGTAATATTAACACAATGACAGAGAACACAGATTAATATTAACACACTGACTGACACACTGTGTATATCATGACCCACAGTCAGATACACCCTGTGAAGTGTAAAACACCCCCACTGTCCTCAGTAATAATAACACACTGACAGAGAACACAGATTAATATTAACATTCTCACTGACACACAGTGTATATCATGACCCACAGTCAGATACACCCTGTGAAGTGTAAAACACCCCCACTGTCCTCAGGAATATTAACACACTGACAGAGAACACAGATTAATATTAACACACTCACTGACACACTGTGTACATCATGACCCACAGTCAGATACACCCTGTGAAGTGTAAAACACCCCCACTGTCCTCAGTAATATTAACACACTGACAGAGAACACAGATTAATATTAACACACTCACTGACACACTGTGTACATCATGACCCACAGTCAGATACACCCTGTGAAGTGTAAAACACCCCCACTGTCCTCAGTAATAATAACACACTGACAGAGAACACAGATTAATATTAACATTCTCACTGACACACAGTGTATATCATGACCCACAGTCAGATACACCCTGTGAAGTGTAAAACACCCCCACTGTCCTCAGTAATATTAACACACTGACAGAGAACACAGATTAATATTAACATTCTCACTGACACACAGTGTATATCATGACCCACAGTCAGATACACCCTGTGAAGTGTAAAACACCCCCACTGTCCTCAGTAATATTAACACACTGTCAGAGAACACAGATTAATATTAACACACTCACTGACACACTGTGTATATAATGACCCACAGTCAGATGCACCCTGTGAAGTGCAAAACACCCCCACTGTCGTCAGCAATATTATCTCACTGACAGAGAACACAGATTAATATTAACACACTCACTGACACACTGTGTATATCATGACCCACAGTCAGATACACCCGGTGAAGTGTAAAACACCCCCACTGTCCTCAGTAATATTAACACACTGACAGAGAACACAGATTAATATTAACACACTCACTGACACACTGTGTATATCATGACTCACAGTCAGATAAACCCTGTGAAGTGTAAAACACCCCCACTGTCCTCATAATATTAACACACTGACAGAGAACACAGATTAATATTAACACACTCACTGACACACTGTGTATATCATGACCCACAGTTAGATACACCCTGTGAAGTGTAAAACATCCCCCACTGTCCTCAGCAATATTAACACACTGACAGAGAACACAGATTAATATTAACACACTCACTGACGCACTGTGTATATCATGACTCACAGTCAGATACACCCTGTGAAGTGTCAAACACCCCCACTGTCCTCAGTAATATTAACACACTGACAGAGAACACAGATTAATATTAACACACTCACTGACACACTGTGTATATCATGACCCACAGTCAGATAAACCCTGTGAAGTGTAAAACACCCCCACTGTCCTCAGGAATATTAACACACTGACAGAGAACACAGATTAATATTAACACACTCACTGACACACAGTGTATATCATGACCCACAGTCAGATACACCCTGTGAAGTGTAAAACATACCCACTGTCCTCAGGAATATTAACACACTGACAGAGAACACAGATTCATATTAACACACTCACTGACACACTGTGTATATCATGACCCACAGTCAGATAAACCCTGTGAAGTGTAAAACACCCCCACTGTCCTCAGTAATATTAACACACTGACAGAGAACACAGATTAATATTAACACACTCACTGACACACTGTGTATATCATGACCCACAGTCAGATACACCCTGTGAAGTGTAAAACACACCCACTGTCCTCAGGAATATTAACACACTGACAGAGAACACAGATTAATATTAACACACTCACTGACACACTGTGTATATCATGACCCACAGTCAGATACACCCTGTGAAGTGTAAAACACCCCCACTGTCCTCAGTAATAATAACACACTGACAGAGAACACAGATTAATATTAACACTCTCACTGACACACAGTGTATATCATGACCCACAGTCAGATACACCCTGTGAAGTGTAAAACACTCCCACTGTCCTCAGTAATATTAACACACTGACAGAGAACACAGATTAATATTAACACACTCACTGACACACTGTGTATATCATGACCCACAGTCAGATACACCCTGTGAAGTGTAAAACACCCCCACTGTCCTCAGTAATATTAACACACTGACAGAGAACACAGATTAATATTAACACACTCACTGACACACTGTGTATATCATGACCCACAGTCAGATACACCCTGTGAAGTGTAAAAAACCCCCACTGTCCTCAGCAATATTAACACACTGACAGAGAACACAGATTAATATTAACACACTCACTGACACACTGTGTATATCATGACCCACAGTCAGATACACCCGGTGAAGTGTAAAACACCCCCACTGTCCTCAGTAATATTAACACACTGACAGAGAACACAGATTAATATTAACACACTCACTGACACACTATGTACATCATGACCCAGAGTCAGATAAACCCTGTGAAGTGTAAAACACCCCCACTGACCTCAGGAATATTAACACACTGACAGAGAACACAGATTAATATTAACACACTCACTGACACACTGTGTATATCATGACCCACAGTCAGATAAACCCTGTGAAGTGTAAAACACTCCCACTGTCCTCAGGAATATTAACACACTGACAGAGAACACAGATTAATATTAACACACTCACTGACACACTGTGTACATCATGACCCACAGTCAGATACACCCGGTGAAGTGTAAAACACCCCCACTGTCCTCAGTAATATTAACACACTGACAGAGAACACAGATTAATATTAACACACTCACTGACACACTGTGTACATCATGACTCACAGTCAGATACACCCGGTGAAGTGTAAAACACCCCCACTGTCCTCAGTAATATTAACACACTGACAGAGAACACAGATTAATATTAACACACTCACTGACACACTGTGTATGTCATGACCCACAGTCAGATACACCCTGTGAAGTGTAAAACACCCCCACTGTCCTCAGGAATATTAACACACTGACAGAGAACACAGATTAATATTAACACACTCACTGACAAACTGTGTATATCATGACCCACAGTCAGATACACCCGGTGAAGTGCAAAACACCCCCACTGTCCTCAGGAATATTAACACACTGACAGAGAACACAGATTAATATTAACACACTCACTGACACACTGTGTATATCATGACCCACAGTCAGATAAACCCTGTGAAGTGTAAAACACCCCCACTGTCCTCAGTAATATTAACACACTGACAGAGTACACAGATTAATATTAAAACACTCTGTGACACACTGTGTATATCATGACCCACAGTCAGATACACCCTGTGAAGTGTAAAACACCCCCACTGTCCTCAGCAATATTAACACACTGACAGAGAACACAGATTAATATTAACACACTCACTGACACACTGTGTACATCATGACCCACAGTCAGATACACCCTGTGAAGTGTAAAACACCCCCACTGTCCTCAGGAATATTAACACACGGACAGAGTCCACAGATTAATATTAACACACTCACTGACACACTGTGTATATCATGACCCACAGTCAGATACACCCTGTGAAGGGTAAAACACCCCCACTGTCCTGAGGAATATTAACACACTGACAGAGAACACAGATTAATAATAACACACTCACTGACACACTGTGTATATCATGACCTACAGTCAGATAAACCCTGTGAAGTGTAAAACACCCCCACTGTCCTCAGCAATATTAACACACTGACAGAGAACACAGATTAATATTAACACACTCACTGACACACTGTGTATATCATGACCCACAGTCAGATAAACCCTGTGAAGTGTAAAACATCCCCACTGTCCTCAGGAATATTAACACACTGACAGAGAACACAGATTAATATTAACACACTCACTGACACACTGTGTATATCATGACCCACTGTCAGATACACCCGGTGAAGTGTAAAACATCCCCACTGTCCTCAGGAATATTAACACACTGACAGAGAACACAGATTAATATTAACACTCTCACTGACACACTGTGTATATCATGACCCACAGTCAGATACACCCTGTGAAGTGTAAAACACCCCCACTGTCCTCAGGAATATTAACACACTGACAGAGAACACAGATTAATATTAACACACTCACTGACACACTGTGTACATCATGACCCACAGTCAGATAAACCCTGTGAAGCGTAAAACATCCCCACTGTCCTCAGGAATAATAACACACTGACAGAGTACACAGATTAATATTAACACACTCACTGACACACTGTGTATATCATGACCCACAGTCAGATACACCCTGTGAGGTGTAAAACACCCCCACTGTCCTCAGGAATATTAACACACTGACAGAGAACACAGATTAATATTAACACACTCACTGACACACTGTGTATATCATGACCCACAGTTAGATACACCCTGTGAAGTGTAAAACACCCCCACTGTCCTCAGGAATATTAACACACTGACAGAGAACACAGATTAATATTAACACACTCACTGACACACTGTGTACATCACGTTCCACAGTCAGATAAACCCTGTGAAGTGTAAAACATCCCCACTGTCCTCAGTAATATTAACACACTGACAGAGAACACAGATTAATATTAACACACTCACTGACACACTGTGTACATCATGACCCACAGTCAGATACACCCTGTGAAGTGTAAAACACCCCCACTGTCGTCAGTAATATTAACACACTGACAAAGAACACAGATTAATATTAACACACTCACTGACACACTGTGTATATCATGACCCACAGTCAGATACACCCTGTGAAGTGTAAAACATCCCCACTGTCCTCAGGAATATTAACACACTGACAGAGAACACAGATTTAATATTAACACACTCACTGACACACTGTGTATATCATGACCCACAGTCAGATACACCCTGTGAAGTGTAAAACACCCCCACTGTCCTCAGGAATATTAACACACTGACAGAGAACACAGATTAATATTAACACACTCACTGACACACTGTGTATATCATGACCCACAGTCAGATACACCCTGTGAAGTGTAAAACACCCCCTCTGTCCTCAGGAACATTAACACACTGACAGAGAACACAGATTAATATTAACACACTCACTGACACACTGTGTATATCATGACCCACAGTCAGATACACCCGGTGAAGTGTAAAACACCCCCACTGCCCTCAGCAATATTAACACACTGACAGAGAACACAGATTAATATTAACACACTCACTAACACACTGTGTATATCATGACCCACAGTCAGATACACCCTGTAAAGTGTAAAACACCCCCACTGTCCTCAGGAATATTAACACACTGACAGAGAACACAGATTAATATTAACACACTCACTGACACACTGTGTATATCATGACCCACAGTCAGATACACCCGGTGAAGTGTAAAACACCCCCACTGCCCTCAGCAATATTAACACACTGACAGAGAACACAGATTAATATTAACACACTCACTGACACACTGTGTACATCATGACCCACAGTCAGATAAACCCTGTGAAGCGTAAAACATCCCCACTGTCCTCAGGAATAATAACACACTGACAGAGTACACAGATTAATATTAACACACTCACTGACACACTGTGTATATCATGACCCACAGTCAGATACACCCTGTGAGGTGTAAAACACCCCCACTGTCCTCAGGAATATTAACACACTGACAGAGAACACAGATTAATATTAACACACTCACTGACACACTGTGTATATCATGACCCACAGTTAGATACACCCTGTGAAGTGTAAAACACCCCCACTGTCCTCAGGAATATTAACACACTGACAGAGAACACAGATTAATATTAACACACTCACTGACACACTGTGTACATCACGTTCCACAGTCAGATAAACCCTGTGAAGTGTAAAACATCCCCACTGTCCTCAGTAATATTAACACACTGACAGAGAACACAGATTAATATTAACACACTCACTGACACACTGTGTACATCATGACCCACAGTCAGATACACCCTGTGAAGTGTAAAACACCCCCACTGTCGTCAGTAATATTAACACACTGACAGAGAACACAGATTAATATTAACACACTCACTGACACACTGTGTATATCATGACCCACAGTCAGATACACCCTGTGAAGTGTAAAACATCCCCACTGTCCTCAGGAATATTAACACACTGACAGAGAACACAGATTAATATTAACACACTCACTGACACACTGTGTATATCATGACCCACAGTCAGATACACCCTGTGAAGTGTAAAACACCCCCACTGTCCTCAGGAATATTAACACACTGACAGAGAACACAGATTAATATTAACACACTCACTGACACACTGTGTATATCATGACCCACAGTCAGATACACCCTGTGAAGTGTAAAACACCCCCTCTGTCCTCAGGAATATTAACACACTGACAGAGAACACAGATTAATATTAACACACTCACTGACACACTGTGTATATCATGACCCACAGTCAGATACACCCGGTGAAGTGTAAAACACCCCCACTGCCCTCAGCAATATTAACACACTGACAGAGAACACAGATTAATATTAACACACTCACTAACACACTGTGTATATCATGACCCACAGTCAGATACACCCTGTGAAGTGTAAAACACCCCCACTGTCCTCAGGAATATTAACACACTGACAGAGAACACAGATTAATATTAACACACTCACTGACACACTGTGTATATCATGACCCACAGTCAGATACACCCGGTGAAGTGTAAAACACCCCCACTGCCCTCAGCAATATTAACACACTGACAGAGAACACAGATTAATATTAACACACTCACTGACACACTGTGTACATCATGACCCACAGTCAGATACACCCTGTGAAGTGTAAAACACCCCCACAGTCCTCAGGAATATTAACACACTGACAGAGAACACAGATTAATATTAACACACTCACTGACACACTGTGTATATCATGACCCACAGTCAGATACACCCGGTGAAGTGTAAAACACCCCCACTGCCCTCAGCAATATTAACACACTGACAGAGAACACAGATTAATATTAACACACTCACTGACACACTGTGTACATCATGACCCACAGTCAGATACACCCTGTGAAGTGTAAAACACCCCCACTGTCCTCAGGAATATTAACACACTGACAGAGAACACAGATTAATATTAACACACTCACTGACACACTGTGTATATCATGACCCACAGTCAGATACACCCTGTGAAGTGTAAAACACCCCCACTGTCCTCAGTAATATTAACACACTGACAGAGAACACAGATTAATATTAACACACTCACTGACACACTGTGTATATCATGACCCACAGTCAGATACACCCTGTGAAGTGTAAAACACCCCCACTGTCCTCAGTAATATTAACACACTGACAGAGAACACAGATTAATATTAACACACTCACTGACACACTGTGTACATCATGACCCACAGTCAGATACACCCTGTGAAGTGTAAAACACCCCCACTGTCCTCAGGAATATTAACACACTGACAGAGAACACAGATTAATATTAACACACTCACTGACACACTGTGTATATCATGACTCACAGTCAGATACACCCTGTGAAGTGTAAAACATCCCCACTGTCCTCAGGAATATTAACACACTGACAGAGAACACAGATTAATATTAACACACTCACTGACACACTGTGTATATCATGACCCACAGTCAGATACACCCTGTGAAGTGTAAAACACCCCCACTGTCCTCAGTAATATTAACACACTGACAGAGAACACAGATTAATATTAACACACTCACTGACACACTGTGTACATCATGACCCACAGTCAGATACACCCTGTGAAGTGTAAAACACCCCAACTGTCCTCAGTAATATTAACACACAGACAGAGAACACAGATTAATATTGACACACTCACTGACAAACTGTGTATATCATGACCCACAGTCAGATACACCCTGTGAAGTGTAAAACACCCCCACTGTCCTCAGTAATACTAACACAGTGACAGAGAACACAGATTAATATTAACACACTCACTGACACACTGTGTATATCATCACCCACAGTCAGATACACACGGTGAAGTGTAAAACACCCCCTCTGTCTTCAGGAATATTAACACACTGACAGAGAACACAGATTAATATTAACACACTCACTGACACACTGTGTATATCATGACCCGGAGTCAGATAAACCCTGTGAAGTGTAAAACACCCCCACTGTCCTCAGGAATATTAACACACTGACAGAGAACACAGATTAATATTAACACACTCACTGACACACTGTGTATATCATGACCCACAGTCAGATACACCCTGTGAAGTGTAAAACACCCCCACTGTCCTCAGGAATATTAACACCTGACAGTGAACACAGATTAATATTAACACACTCACTGACACACTGTGTACATCATGACCCACAGTCAGATACACCCTGTGAAGTGTAAAACACCCCCACTGTCCTCAGTAATATTAACACACTGACAGAGAACACAGATTAATATTAACACACTCACTGACACACTGTGTATATCATGACCCACAGTCAGATACACCCTGTGAAGTGTAAAACACCCCCACTGTCCTCAGTAATATTAACACACTGACAGAGAACACAGATTAATATTAACACACTCACTGACACACTGTGTACATCATGACCCACAGTCAGATAAACCCTGTGAAGTGTAAAACACCCCCACTGTCCTCAGTAATATTAACACACTGACAGAGAACACAGATTAATATTAACACACTCACTGACACACTGTGTACATCATGACCCACAGTCAGATAAACCCTCTGAAGTGTAAAACATCCCCACTGTCCTCAGTAATATTAACACACTGACAGAGAACACAGATTAATATTAACACACTCACTGACATACTGTGTAAATCATGACCCACAGTCAGATACACCCTGTGAAGTGTAAAACACCCCCACTGTCCTCAGGAATATTAACACACTGACAGAGAACACAGATTAATATTAACACACTCACTGACACACTGTGTACATCATGACCCACAGTCAGATAAACCCTCTGAAGTGTAAAACATCCCCACTGTCCTCAGTAATATTAACACACTGACAGAGAACACAGATTAATATTAACACACTCACTGACATACTGTGTAAATCATGACCCACAGTCAGATACACCCTGTGAAGTGTAAAACACCCCCACTGTCCTCAGGAATATTAACACACTGACAGAGAACACAGATTAATATTAACACACTCACTGACACACTGTGTACATCATGACCCACAGTCAGATACACCCTGTGAAGTGTAAAACACCCCCACTGTCCTCAGTAATATTAATACAGTGACAGAGAACACAGATTAATATTAACACACTCACTGACACACTGTGTATATCATGACCCACAGTCAGATACACCCGGTGAAGTGTAAAACACCCCCACTGCCCTCAGCAATATTAACACACTGACAGAGAACACAGATTAATATTAACACACTCACTGACACACTGTGTACATCATGACCCACAGTCAGATACACCCTGTGAAGTGTAAAACACCCCCACTGTCCTCAGGAATATTAACACACTGACAGAGAACACAGATTAATATTAACACACTCACTGACATACTGTGTAAATCATGACCCACAGTCAGATACACCCTGTGAAGTGTAAAACACCCCCACTGTCCTCAGGAATATTAACACACTGACAGAGAACACAGATTAATATTAACACACTCACTGACACACTGTGTACATCATGACCCACAGTCAGATACACCCTGTGAAGTGTAAAACACCCCCACTGTCCTCAGTAATATTAATACAGTGACAGAGAACACAGATTAATATTAACACACTCACTGACACACTGTGTATATCATGACCCACAGTCAGATACACCCGGTGAAGTGTAAAACACCCCCACTGCCCTCAGCAATATTAACACACTGACAGAGAACACAGATTAATATTAACACACTCACTGACACACTGTGTACATCATGACCCACAGTCAGATACACCCTGTGAAGTGTAAAACACCCCCACTGTCCTCAGGAATATTAACACACTGACAGAGAACACAGATTAATATTAACACACTCACTGACACACTGTGTCTATCATGACCCACAGTCAGATACACCCTGTGAAGTGTAAAACACCCCCACTGTCCTCAGTAATATTAACACACTGACAGAGAACACAGATTAATATTAACACACTCACTGACACACTGTGTATATCATGACCCACAGTCAGATACACCCTGTGAAGTGTAAAACACCCCCACTGTCCTCAGTAATATTAACACACTGACAGAGAACACAGATTAATATTAACACACTCACTGACACACTGTGTACATCATGACCCACAGTCAGATACACCCTGTGAAGTGTAAAACACCCCCACTGTCCTCAGGAATATTAACACACTGACAGAGAACACAGATTAATATTAACACACTCACTGACACACTGTGTGTATCATGACTCACAGTCAGATACACCCTGTGAAGTGTAAAACATCCCCACTGTCCTCAGGAATATTAACACACTGACAGAGAACACAGATTAATATTAACACACTCACTGACACACTGTGTATATCATGACCCACAGTCAGATACACCCTGTGAAGTGTAAAACACCCCCACTGTCCTCAGTAATATTAACACACTGACAGAGAACACAGATTAATATTAACACACTCACTGTCACACTGTGTACATCATGACCCACAGTCAGATACACCCTGTGAAGTGTAAAACACCCCCACTGTCGTCAGTAATATTAACACACTGACAGAGAACACAGATTAATATTAACACACTCACTGACACACTGTGTATATCATGACCCACAGTCAGATACACCCTGTGAAGTGTAAAACACCTCCACTGTCCTCAGTAATATTAACACACTGACAGAGAACACAGATTAATATTAACACACTCACTGACACACTGTGTATATCATGACCCACAGTCAGATACACCCTGTGAAGTGTAAAACACCCCCACTGTCCTCAGTAATATTAACACGCTGACAGAGAACACAGATTAATATTAACACACTCACTGACACACTGTGTACATCATGACCCACAGTCCAGATACACCCTGTGAAGTGTAAAACACCCCAACTGTCCTCAGTAATATTAACACACTGACAGAGAACACAGATTAATATTGACACACTCACTGACAAACTGTGTATATCATGACCCACAGTCAGATACACCCTGTGAAGTGTAAAACACCCCCACTGTCCTCAGTAATACTAACACACTGACAGAGAACACAGATTAATATTAACACACTCACTGACACACTGTGTATATCATCACCCACAGTCAGATACACCCGGTGCAGTGTGAAACACCCCCACTGTCCTCAGGAATATTAACACACTGACAGAGAACACAGATTAATATTAACACACTCACTGACACACTGTGTATATCATGACCCACAGTCAGATACACCCTGTGAAGTGTAAAACACCTCCACTGTCCTCAGTAATATTAACACACTGACAGAGAACACAGATTAATATTAACACACTCACTGACACACTGTGTATATCATGACCCACAGTCAGATACACCCTGTGAAGTGTAAAACACCCCCACTGTCCTCAGGAATATTAACACACTGACAGAGAACACAGATTAATATTAACACACTCACTGACACACTGTGTATATAATGACTCACAGTCAGATACACCCTGTGAAGTGTAAAACATCCCCACTGTCCTCAGGAATATTAACACACTGACAGAGAACACAGATTAATATTAACACACTCACTGACACACTGTGTATATCATGACCCACAGTCAGATACACCCTGTGAAGTGTAAAACACCCACACTGTCCTCAGTAATATTAACACACTGACAGAGAACACAGATTAATATTAACACACTCACTGACACACTGTGTACATCATGACCCACAGTCAGATACACCCTGTGAAGTGTAAAACACCCCAACTGTCCTCAGTAATATTAACACACAGACAGAGAACACAGATTAATATTGACACACTCACTGACAAACTGTGTATATCATGACCCACAGTCAGATACACCCTGTGAAGTGTAAAACACCCCCACTGTCCTCAGTAATACTAACACAGTGACAGAGAACACAGATTAATATTAACACACTCACTGACACACTGTGTATATCATCACCCACAGTCAGATACACCCGGTGAAGTGTAAAACACCCCCTCTGTCTTCAGGAATATTAACACACTGACAGAGAACACAGATTAATATTAACACACTCACTGACACACTGTGTATATCATGACCCGGAGTCAGATAAACCCTGTGAAGTGTAAAACACCCCCACTGTCCTCAGGAATATTAACACACTGACAGAGAACACAGATTAATATTAACACACTCACTGACACACTGTGTATATCATGACCCACAGTCAGATACACCCTGTGAAGTGTAAAACACCCCCACTGTCCTCAGGAATATTAACACCTGACAGTGAACACAGATTAATATTAACACACTCACTGACACACTGTGTACATCATGACCCACAGTCAGATACACCCTGTGAAGTGTAAAACACCCCCACTGTCCTCAGTAATATTAACACACTGACAGAGAACACAGATTAATATTAACACACTCACTGACACACTGTGTATATCATGACCCACAGTCAGATACACCCTGTGAAGTGTAAAACACCCCCACTGTCCTCAGTAATATTAACACACTGACAGAGAACACAGATTAATATTAACACACTCACTGACACACTGTGTACATAATGACCCACAGTCAGATAAACCCTGTGAAGTGTAAAACACCCCCACTGTCCTCAGTAATATTAACACACTGACAGAGAACACAGATTAATATTAACACACTCACTGACACACTGTGTATATCATGACCCACAGTCAGATACACCCTGTGAAGTGTAAAACACCCCCACTGTCCTCAGTAATATTAATACAGTGACAGAGAACACAGATTAATATTAACACACTCACTGACACACTGTGTATATCATGACCCACAGTCAGATACACCCGGTGAAGTGTAAAACACCCCCACTGCCCTCAGCAATATTAACACACTGACAGAGAACACAGATTAATATTAACTCACTCACTGACACACTGTGTACATCATGACCCACAGTCAGATACACCCTGTGAAGTGTAAAACACCCCCACTGTCCTCAGGAATATTAACACACTGACAGAGAACACAGATTAATATTAACACACTCACTGACACACTGTGTCTATCATGACCCACAGTCAGATACACCCTGTGAAGTGTAAAACACCCCCACTGTCCTCAGTAATATTAACACACTGACAGAGAACACAGATTAATATTAACACACTCACTGACACACTGTGTATATCATGACTCACAGTCAGATACACCCTGTGAAGTGTAAAACACCCCCACTGTCCTCAGTAATATTAACACACTGACAGAGAACACAGATTAATATTAACACACTCACTGACACACTGTGTATATCATGACCCACAGTCAGATACACCCTGTGAAGTGTAAAACACCCCCACTGTCCTCAGTAATATTAACACACTGACAGAGAACACAGATTAATATTAACACACTCACTGACACACTGTGTACATCATGACCCACAGTCAGATACACCCTGTGAAGTGTAAAACACCCCCACTGTCGTCAGTAATATTAACACACTGACAGAGAACACAGATTAATATTAACACACTCACTGACACACTGTGTATATCATGACCCACAGTCAGATACACCCTGTGAAGTGTAAAACACCTCCACTGTCCTCAGTAATATTAACACACTGACAGAGAACACAGATTAATATTAACACACTCACTGACACACTGTGTATATCATGACCCACAGTCAGATACACCCTGTGAAGTGTAAAACACCCCCACTGTCCTCAGTAATATTAACACACTGACAGAGAACACAGATTAATATTAACACACTCACTGACACACTGTGTACATCATGACCCACAGTCCAGATACACCCTGTGAAGTGTAAAACACCCCAACTGTCCTCAGTAATATTAACACACTGACAGAGAACACAGATTAATATTGACACACTCACTGACAAACTGTGTATATCATGACCCACAGTCAGATACACCCTGTGAAGTGTAAAACACCCCCACTGTCCTCAGTAATACTAACACACTGACAGAGAACACAGATTAATATTAACACACTCACTGACACACTGTGTATATCATCACCCACAGTCAGATACACCCGGTGCAGTGTAAAACACCCCCACTGTCCTCAGGAATATTAACACACTGACAGAGAACACAGATTAATATTAACACACTCACTGACACACTGTGTATATCATGACCCACAGTCAGATACACCCTGTGAAGTGTAAAACACCTCCACTGTCCTCAGTAATATTAACACACTGACAGAGAACACAGATTAATATTAACACACTCACTGACACACTGTGTATATCATGACCCACAGTCAGATACACCCTGTGAAGTGTAAAACACCCCCACTGTCCTCAGTAATATTAACACACTGACAGAGAACACAGATTAATATTAACACACTCACTGACACACTGTGTACATCATGACCCACAGTCAGATACACCCTGTGAAGTGTAAAACACCCCAACTGTCCTCAGTAATATTAACACACAGACAGAGAACACAGATTAATATTGACACACTCACTGACAAACTGTGTATATCATGACCCACAGTCAGATACACCCTGTGAAGTGTAAAACACCCCCACTGTCCTCAGTAATACTAACACACTGACAGAGAACACAGATTAATATTAACACACTCACTGACACACTGTGTATATCATCACCCACAGTCAGATACACCCTGTGAAGTGTAAAACACCCCCACTGTCCTCAGGAATATTAACACCTGACAGTGAACACAGATTAATATTAACACACTCACTGACACACTGTGTACATCATGACCCACAGTCAGATACACCCTGTGAAGTGTAAAACACCCCCACTGTCCTCAGTAATATTAACACACTGACAGAGAACACAGATTAATATTAACACACTCACTGACACACTGTGTATATCATGACCCACAGTCAGATACACCCTGTGAAGTGTAAAACACCCCCACTGTCCTCAGTAATATTAACACACTGACAGAGAACACAGATTAATATTAACACACTCACTGACACACTGTGTACATCATGACCCACAGTCAGATAAACCCTGTGAAGTGTAAAACACCCCCACTGTCCTCAGTAATATTAACACACTGACAGAGAACACAGATTAATATTAACACACTCACTGACACACTGTGTACATCATGACCCACAGTCAGATACACCCTGTGAAGTGTAAAACACCCCCACTGTCCTCAGTAATATTAATACAGTGACAGAGAACACAGATTAATATTAACACACTCACTGACACACTGTGTATATCATGACCCACAGTCAGATACACCCGGTGAAGTGTAAAACACCCCCACTGCCCTCAGCAATATTAACACACTGACAGAGAACACAGATTAATATTAACACACTCACTGACACACTGTGTACATCATGACCCACAGTCAGATACACCCTGTGAAGTGTAAAACACCCCCACTGCCCTCAGCAATATTAACACACTGACAGAGAACACAGATTAATATTAACACACTCACTGACACACTGTGTACATCATGACCCACAGTCAGATACACCCTGTGAAGTGTAAAACACCCCCACTGTCCTCAGTAATATTAATACAGTGACAGAGAACACAGATTAATATTAACACACTCACTGACACACTGTGTATATCATGACCCACAGTCAGATACACCCGGTGAAGTGTAAAACACCCCCACTGCCCTCAGCAATATTAACACACTGACAGAGAACACAGATTAATATTAACACACTCACTGACACACTGTGTATATCATGACCCACAGTCAGATACACCCTGTGAAGTGTAAAACACCCCCACTGTCCTCAGTAATATTAACACACTGACAGAGAACACAGATTAATATTAAAACACTCACTGACACACTGTGTATATCATGACCCACAGTCAGATACACCCTGTGAAGTGTAAAACACCCCCACTGTCCTCAGGAATATTAACACACTGACAGAGAACACAGATTAATATTAACACACTCACTGACACACTGTGTCTATCATGACCCACAGTCAGATACACCCTGTGAAGTGTAAAACACCCCCACTGTCCTCAGTAATATTAACACACTGACAGAGAACACAGATTAATATTAACACACTCACTGACACACTGTGTATATCATGACCCACAGTCAGATACACCCTGTGAAGTGTAAAACACCCCCACTGTCCTCAGTAATATTAACACACTGACAGAGAACACAGATTAATATTAACACACTCACTGACACACTGTGTACATCATGACCCACAGTCAGATACACCCTGTGAAGTGTAAAACACCCCCACTGTCCTCAGGAATATTAACACACTGACAGAGAACACAGATTAATATTAACACACTCACTGACACACTGTGTATATCATGACTCACAGTCAGATACACCCTGTGAAGTGTAAAACATCCCCACTGTCCTCAGGAATATTAACACACTGACAGAGAACACAGATTAATATTAACACACTCACTGACACACTGTGTATATCATGACCCACAGTCAGATACACCCTGTGAAGTGTAAAACACCCCCACTGTCCTCAGTAATATTAACACACTGACAGAGAACACAGATTAATATTAACACGCTCACTGACACACTGTGTACATCATGACCCACAGTCAGATACACCCTGTGAAGTGTAAAACACCCCCACTGTCGTCAGTAATATTAACACACTGACAGAGAACACAGATTAATATTAACACACTCACTGACACACTGTGTATATCATGACCCACAGTCAGATACACCCTGTGAAGTGTAAAACACCTCCACTGTCCTCAGTAATATTAACACACTGACAGAGAACACAGATTAATATTAACACACTCACTGACACACTGTGTATATCATGACCCACAGTCAGATACACCCTGTGAAGTGTAAAACACCCCCACTGTCCTCAGTAATATTAACACGCTGACAGAGAACACAGATTAATATTAACACACTCACTGACACACTGTGTACATCATGACCCACAGTCAGATACACCCTGTGAAGTGTAAAACACCCCAACTGTCCTCAGTAATATTAACACACAGACAGAGAACACAGATTAATATTGACACACTCACTGACAAACTGTGTATATCATGACCCACAGTCAGATACACCCTGTGAAGTGTAAAACACCCCCACTGTCCTCAGTAATACTAACACACTGACAGAGAACACAGATTAATATTAACACACTCACTGACACACTGTGTATATCATCACCCACAGTCAGATACACCCGGTGCAGTGTAAAACACCCCCACTGTCCTCAGGAATATTAACACACTGACAGAGAACACAGATTAATATTAACACACTCACTGACACACTGTGTAAATCATGACCCACAGTCAGATACACCCTGTGAAGTGTAAAACACCCCCACTGTCCTCAGTAATATTAACACACTGACAGAGAACACAGATTAATATTAACACACTCACTGACACACTGTGTATATCATGACCCACAGTCAGATACACCCTGTGAAGTGTAAAACACCCCCAATGTCTTCAGGAATATTAACACCTGACAGTGAACACAGATTAATATTAACACACTCACTGACACACTGTGTACATCATGACCCACAGTCAGATACACCCTGTGAAGTGTAAAACACCCCCACTGTCCTCAGTAATATTAACACACTGACAGAGAACACAGATTAATATTAACACACTCACTGACACACTGTGTATATCATGACCCACAGTCAGATACACCCTGTGAAGTGTAAAACACCCCCACTGTCCTCAGTAATATTAACACACTGACAGAGAACACAGATTAATATTAACACACTCACTGACACACTATGTACATCATGACCCACAGTCAGATACACCCTGTGAAGTGTAAAACACCCCCACTGTCCTCAGTAATATTAACACACTGACAGAGAACACAGATTAATATTAACACACTCACTGACACACTGTGTATATCATGACCCACAGTCAGATACACCCTGTGAAGTGTAAAACACCCCCACTGTCCTCAGTAATATTAACACACTGACAGAGAACACAGATTAATATTAACACACTCACTGACACACTGTGTACATCATGACCCACAGTCAGATACACCCTGTGAAGTGTAAATCATTCCCACTGTCCTCAGTAATATTAACACACTGACAGAGAACACAGATTAATATTAACACACTCACTGACACACTGTGTATATCATGACTCACAGTCAGATACACCCTGTGAAGTGTAAAACACCCCCACTGTCCTCAGTAATATTAACACACTGACAGAGAACACAGATTAATATTAACACACTCACTGACACACTGTGTATATCATGACCCACAGTCAGATCCACCCTGTGAAGTGTAAAACATCCCCACTGTCCTCAGTAATATTAACACACTGACAGAGAACACAGATTAATATTAACACACTCACTGACATACTGTGTAAATCATGACCCACAGTCAGATACACCCTGTGAAGTGTAAAACACCCCACCCCCACTGTCCTCAGGAATATTAACACACTGACAGAGAACACAGATTAATATTAACACACTCACTGACACACTGTGTACATCATGACCCACAGTCAGATACACCCTGTGAAGTGTAAAACACCCCCACTGTCCTCAGTAATATTAATACACTGACAGAGAACACAGATTAATATTAACACACTCACTGACACATTGTGTATATCATGACCCGCAGTCAGATAAACCCTGTGAAGTGTAAAACACCCCCACTGTCCTCAGTAATATTAACACACTGACAGAGAACACAGATTAATATTAACACACTCACTGACACACTGTGTATATCATGACCCACAGTCAGATACACCCTGTGAAGTGTAAAACACCCCCACTGTCCTCAGTAATATTAACACACTGACAGAGAACACAGATTAATATTAACACACTCACTGACACACTGTGTACATCATGACCCACAGTCAGATACACCCTGTGAAGTGTGAAACACCCCCACTGTCCTCAGTAATATTAACACACTGACAGAGAACACAGATTAATATTAACACACTCACTGACACACTGTGTATATCATGACCCACAGTCAGATACACCCTGTGAAGTGTAAAACATTCCCACTGTCCTCAGGAATATTAACACACTGACAGAGAACAGAGATTAATATTAACACACTCACTGACACACTGTGTATATCATGACCCACAGTCAGATACACCCTGTGAAGTGTAAAACACCTCCACTGTCCTCAGTAATATTAACACACTGACAGAGAACACAGATTAATATTAACACACTCACTGACACACTGTGTATATCATGACCCACAGTCAGATACACCCTGTGAAGTGTAAAACACCCCCACTGTCCTCAGTAATATTAACACACTGACAGAGAACACAGATTAATATTAACACACTCACTGACACACTGTGTACATCATGACCCACAGTCAGATACACCCTGTGAAGTGTAAAACACCCCAACTGTCCTCAGTAATATTAACACACAGACAGAGAACACAGATTAATATTGACACACTCACTGACAAACTGTGTATATCATGACCCACAGTCAGATACACCCTGTGAAGTGTAAAACACCCCCACTGTCCTCAGTAATACTAACACACTGACAGAGAACACAGATTAATATTAACACACTCACTGACACACTGTGTATATCATCACCCACAGTCAGATACACCCGGTGAAGTGTAAAACACCCCCACTGTCCTCAGGAATATTAACACACTGACAGAGAACACAGATTAATATTAACACACTCACTGACACACTGTGTATATCATGACCCAGAGTCAGATAAACCCTGTGAAGTGTAAAACACCCCCACTGTCCTCAGGAATATTAACACACTGACAGAGAACACAGATTAATATTAACACACTCACTGACACACTGTGTATATCATGACCCACAGTCAGATACACCCTGTGAAGTGTAAAACACCCCCACTGTCCTCAGTAATATTAACACACTGACAGAGAACACAGATTAATATTAACACACTCACTGACACACTGTGTACATCATGACCCACAGTCAGATACACCCTGTGAAGTGTAAAACACCCCAACTGTCCTCAGTAATATTAACACACAGACAGAGAACACAGATTAATATTGACACACTCACTGACAAACTGTGTATATCATGACCCACAGTCAGATACACCCTGTGAAGTGTAAAACACCCCCACTGTCCTCAGTAATACTAACACACTGACAGAGAACACAGATTAATATTAACACACTCACTGACACACTGTGTATATCATCACCCACAGTCAGATACACCCGGTGAAGTGTAAAACACCCCCACTGTCCTCAGGAATATTAACACACTGACAGAGAACACAGATTAATATTAACACACTCACTGACACACTGTGTATATCATGACCCAGAGTCAGATAAACCCTGTGAAGTGTAAAACACCCCCACTGTCCTCAGGAATATTAACACACTGACAGAGAACACAGATTAATATTAACACACTCACTGACACACTGTGTATATCATGACCCACAGTCAGATACACCCTGTGAAGTGTAAAACACCCCCACTGTCCTCAGGAATATTAACACCTGACAGTGAACACAGATTAATATTAACACACTCACTGACACACTGTGTACATCATGACCCACAGTCAGATACACCCTGTGAAGTGTAAAACACCCCCACTGTCCTCAGTAATATTAACACACTGACAGAGAACACAGATTAATATTAACACACTCACTGACACACTGTGTATATCATGACCCACAGTCAGATACACCCTGTGAAGTGTAAAACACCCCCACTGTCCTCAGTAATATTAACACACTGACAGAGAACACAGATTAATATTAACACACTCACTGACACACTGTGTACATCATGACCCACAGTCAGATAAACCCTGTGAAGTGTAAAACATCCCCACTGTCCTCAGTAATATTAACACACTGACAGAGAACACAGATTAATATTAACACACTCACTGACACACTGTGTATATCATGACCCACAGTCAGATACACCCTGTGAAGTGTAAAACACCCCCACTGTCCTCAGGAATATTAACACCTGACAGTGAACACAGATTAATATTAACACACTCACTGACACACTATGTACATCATGACCCACAGTCAGATACACCCTGTGAAGTGTAAAACACCCCCACTGTCCTCAGTAATATTAACACACTGACAGAGAACACAGATTAATATTAACACACTCACTGACACACTGTGTATATCATGACCCACAGTCAGATACACCCTGTGAAGTGTAAAACACCCCCACTGTCCTCAGTAATATTAACACACTGACAGAGAACACAGATTAATATTAACACACTCACTGACACACTGTGTACATCATGACCCACAGTCAGATACACCCTGTGAAGTGTAAATCATTCCCACTGTCCTCAGTAATATTAACACACTGACAGAGAACACAGATTAATATTAACACACTCACTGACACACTGTGTATATCATGACTCACAGTCAGATACACCCTGTGAAGTGTAAAACACCCCCACTGTCCTCAGTAATATTAACACACTGACAGAGAACACAGATTAATATTAACACACTCACTGACACACTGTGTATATCATGACCCACAGTCAGATCCACCCTGTGAAGTGTAAAACATCCCCACTGTCCTCAGTAATATTAACACACTGACAGAGAACACAGATTAATATTAACACACTCACTGACATACTGTGTAAATCATGACCCACAGTCAGATACACCCTGTGAAGTGTAAAACACCCCACCCCCACTGTCCTCAGGAATATTAACACACTGACAGAGAACACAGATTAATATTAACACACTCACTGACACACTGTGTACATCATGACCCACAGTCAGATACACCCTGTGAAGTGTAAAACACCCCCACTGTCCTCAGTAATATTAATACACTGACAGAGAACACAGATTAATATTAACACACTCACTGACACATTGTGTATATCATGACCCGCAGTCAGATAAACCCTGTGAAGTGTAAAACACCCCCACTGTCCTCAGTAATATTAACACACTGACAGAGAACACAGATTAATATTAACACACTCACTGACACACTGTGTATATCATGACCCACAGTCAGATACACCCTGTGAAGTGTAAAACACCCCCACTGTCCTCAGTAATATTAACACACTGACAGAGAACACAGATTAATATTAACACACTCACTGACACACTGTGTACATCATGACCCACAGTCAGATACACCCTGTGAAGTGTGAAACACCCCCACTGTCCTCAGTAATATTAACACACTGACAGAGAACACAGATTAATATTAACACACTCACTGACACACTGTGTATATCATGACCCACAGTCAGATACACCCTGTGAAGTGTAAAACATTCCCACTGTCCTCAGGAATATTAACACACTGACAGAGAACAGAGATTAATATTAACACACTCACTGACACACTGTGTATATCATGACCCACAGTCAGATACACCCTGTGAAGTGTAAAACACCTCCACTGTCCTCAGTAATATTAACACACTGACAGAGAACACAGATTAATATTAACACACTCACTGACACACTGTGTATATCATGACCCACAGTCAGATACACCCTGTGAAGTGTAAAACACCCCCACTGTCCTCAGTAATATTAACACACTGACAGAGAACACAGATTAATATTAACACACTCACTGACACACTGTGTACATCATGACCCACAGTCAGATACACCCTGTGAAGTGTAAAACACCCCAACTGTCCTCAGTAATATTAACACACAGACAGAGAACACAGATTAATATTGACACACTCACTGACAAACTGTGTATATCATGACCCACAGTCAGATACACCCTGTGAAGTGTAAAACACCCCCACTGTCCTCAGTAATACTAACACACTGACAGAGAACACAGATTAATATTAACACACTCACTGACACACTGTGTATATCATCACCCACAGTCAGATACACCCGGTGAAGTGTAAAACACCCCCACTGTCCTCAGGAATATTAACACACTGACAGAGAACACAGATTAATATTAACACACTCACTGACACACTGTGTATATCATGACCCAGAGTCAGATAAACCCTGTGAAGTGTAAAACACCCCCACTGTCCTCAGGAATATTAACACACTGACAGAGAACACAGATTAATATTAACACACTCACTGACACACTGTGTATATCATGACCCACAGTCAGATACACCCTGTGAAGTGTAAAACACCCCCACTGTCCTCAGTAATATTAACACACTGACAGAGAACACAGATTAATATTAACACACTCACTGACACACTGTGTACATCATGACCCACAGTCAGATACACCCTGTGAAGTGTAAAACACCCCAACTGTCCTCAGTAATATTAACACACAGACAGAGAACACAGATTAATATTGACACACTCACTGACAAACTGTGTATATCATGACCCACAGTCAGATACACCCTGTGAAGTGTAAAACACCCCCACTGTCCTCAGTAATACTAACACACTGACAGAGAACACAGATTAATATTAACACACTCACTGACACACTGTGTATATCATGACCCACAGTCAGATACACCCGGTGAAGTGTAAAACACCCCCACTGTCCTCAGGAATATTAACACACTGACAGAGAACACAGATTAATATTAACACACTCACTGACACACTGTGTATATCATGACCCAGAGTCAGATAAACCCTGTGAAGTGTAAAACACCCCCACTGTCCTCAGGAATATTAACACACTGACAGAGAACACAGATTAATATTAACACACTCACTGACACACTGTGTATATCATGACCCACAGTCAGATACACCCTGTGAAGTGTAAAACACCCCCACTGTCCTCAGGAATATTAACACCTGACAGTGAACACAGATTAATATTAACACACTCACTGACACACTGTGTACATCATGACCCACAGTCAGATACACCCTGTGAAGTGTAAAACACCCCCACTGTCCTCAGTAATATTAACACACTGACAGAGAACACAGATTAATATTAACACACTCACTGACACACTGTGTATATCATGACCCACAGTCAGATACACCCTGTGAAGTGTAAAACACCCCCACTGTCCTCAGTAATATTAACACACTGACAGAGAACACAGATTAATATTAACACACTCACTGACACACTGTGTACATCATGACCCACAGTCAGATAAACCCTGTGAAGTGTAAAACATCCCCACTGTCCTCAGTAATATTAACACACTGACAGAGAACACAGATTAATATTAACACACTCACTGACACACTGTGTATATCATGACCCACAGTCAGATACACCCTGTGAAGTGTAAAACACCCCCACTGTCCTCAGGAATATTAACACCTGACAGTGAACACAGATTAATATTAACACACTCACTGACACACTGTGTACATCATGACCCACAGTCAGATACACCCTGTGAAGTGTAAAACACCCCCACTGTCCTCAGTAATATTAACACACTGACAGAGAACACAGATTAATATTAACACACTCACTGACACACTGTGTATATCATGACCCACAGTCAGATACACCCTGTGAAGTGTAAAACACCCCCACTGTCCTCAGTAATATTAACACACTGACAGAGAACACAGATTAATATTAACACACTCACTGACACACTGTGTACATCATGACCCACAGTCAGATAAACCCTGTGAAGTGTAAAACACCCCCACTGTCCTCAGTAATATTAACACACTGACAGAGAACACAGATTAATATTAACACACTCACTGACACACTGTGTACATCATGACCCACAGTCAGATAAACCCTGTGAAGTGTAAAACATCCCCACTGTCCTCAGTAATATTAACACACTGACAGAGAACACAGATTAATATTAACACACTCACTGACATACTGTGTAAATCATGACCCACAGTCAGATACACCCTGTGAAGTGTAAAACACCCCCACTGTCCTCAGGAATATTAACACACTGACAGAGAACACAGATTAATATTAACACACTCACTGACACACTGTGTACATCATGACCCACAGTCAGATACACCCTGTGAAGTGTAAAACACCCCCACTGTCCTCAGTAATATTAATACACTGACAGAGAACACAGATTAATATTAACACACTCACTGACACATTGTGTATATCATGACCCGCAGTCAGATAAACCCTGTGAAGTGTAAAACACCCCCACTGTCCTCAGTAATATTAACACACTGACAGAGAACACAGATTAATATTAACACACTCACTGACACACTGTGTATATCATGACCCACAGTCAGATACACCCTGTGAAGTGTAAAACACCCCCACTGTCCTCAGTAATATTAACACACTGACAGAGAACACAGATTAATATTAACACACTCACTGACACACTGTGTACATCATGACCCACAGTCAGATACACCCTGTGAAGTGTGAAACACCCCCACTGTCCTCAGTAATATTAACACACTGACAGAGAACACAGATTAATATTAACACACTCACTGACACACTGTGTATATCATGACCCACAGTCAGATACACCCTGTGAAGTGTAAAACATTCCCACTGTCCTCAGGAATATTAACACACTGACAGAGAACAGAGATTAATATTAACACACTCACTGACACACTGTGTATATCATGACCCACAGTCAGATACACCCTGTGAAGTGTAAAACATCCCCACTGTCCTCAGCAATATTAACACACTGACAGAGAACACAGATTAATATTAACACACTCACTGACACATTGTGTATATCATGACCCGCAGTCAGATAAACCCTGTGAAGTGTAAAACACCCCCACTGTCCTCAGTAATATTAACACACTGACAGAGAACACAGATTAATATTAACACACTCACTGACACACTGTGTATATCATGACCCACAGTCAGATACACCCTGTGAAGTGTAAAACACCCCCACTGTCCTCAGTAATATTAACACACTGACAGAGAACACAGATTAATATTAACACACTCACTGACACACTGTGTACATCATGACCCACAGTCAGATACACCCTGTGAAGTGTGAAACACCCCCACTGTCCTCAGTAATATTAACACACTGACAGAGAACACAGATTAATATTAACACACTCACTGACACACTGTGTATATCATGACCCACAGTCAGATACACCCTGTGAAGTGTAAAACACCCCCACTGTCCTCAGTAATATTAATACACTGACAGAGAACACAGATTAATATTAACACACTCACTGACACACTATGTATATCATGACCCACAGTCAGATACACCCTGTGAAGTGTAAAACACCCCCACTGTCCTCAGTCATATTAACACACTGACAGAGAACACAGATTAATATTAACACACTCACTGACACACTGTGTATATCATGACCCACAGTCAGATACACCCTGTGAAGTGTAAAACACCCCCACTGTTGAGTAATATTAACACACTGACAGAGAACACAGATTAATATTAACACACTCACTGACACACTGTGTATATCATGACCCACAGTCAGATACACCCTGTGAAGTGTAAAACACCCCCACTGTCCTCAGTCATATTAACACACTGACAGAGAACACAGATTAATATTAACACACTCACTGACACACTCTGTATATCATGACCCACAGTCAGATACACCCTGTGAAGTGTAAAACACCCCCACTGTCCTCAGTCATATTAACACACTGACAGAGAACACAGATTAATATTAACACACTCACTGACACACTGTGTATATCATGACCCACAGTCAGATGCACCCTGTGAAGTGTAAAACACCCCCACTGTCCTCAGGAATATTAACACACTGACAGAGAACACAGATTAATATTAACACGCTCACTGACACACTGTGTATATCATGACCCAAGGCCAGATGCACCCTGTGAAGTGTAAAACACCCCCACTGTCCTCAGTAATATTAACACACTGACAGAGAACACAGATTAATATTAACAAACTCACTGACACACTGTGTATTTCATGACCCACAGTCAGATAAACCCTGTGAAGTGTAAAACACCCCCACTGTCCTCAGTAATATTATCACACTGACAGAGAACACAGATTAATATTAACACATTCACTGACACACTGTGTACATCATGACCCACAGTCAGATAAACCCTGTGAAGTGTAAAACACCCCCACTGTCCTCAGGAATATTAACACACTGACAGAGAACACAGATTAATATTAACACACTCACTGACACACTGTGTATATCATGACCCAAGGCCAGATGCACCCTGTGAAGTGTAAAACACCCCCACTGTCCTCAGTAATATTAACACACTGACAGAGAACACAGATTAATATTAACACACTCACTGACACACTGTGTATATCGTGACCCACAGTCAGATACACCCTGTGAAGTGTAAAACACCCCCACTGTCCTCAGGAATATTAACACACTGACAGAGAACACAGATTAATATTAACACACTCACTGACACACTGTATATATCATGACCCACAGTCAGATACACCCTGTGAAGTGTAAAACACCCCCACTGTCCTCAGTAATATTAACACACTGACAGAGAACACAGATTAATATTAACACACTCACTGACACACTGTGTATATCATGACCCACAGTCAGATAAACCCTGTGAAGTGTAAAACACTCCCACTGTCCTCAGGAATATTAACACACTGACAGAGAACACAGATTAATATTAACACACTCACTGACACACTGTGTACATCATGACCCACAGTCAGATACACCCTGTGAAGTGTAAAACACCCCCACTGTCCTCAGTAATATTAACACACTGACAGAGAACACAGATTAATATTAACACACTCACTGACACACTGTGTACATCACGTTCCACAGTCAGATAAACCCTGTGAAGTGTAAAACACCCCCACTGTCCTCAGGAATATTAACACACTGACAGAGAACACAGATTAATATTAACACACTCACTGACACACTGTGTACATCACGTTCCACAGTCAGATAAACCCTGTGAAGTGTAAAACACCCCCACTGTCCTCAGGAATATTAACACACTGACAGAGAACACAGATTAATATTAACACACTCACTGACACACTGTGTACATCACGTTCCACAGTCAGATAAACCCTGTGAAGTGTAAAACACCCCCACTGTCCTCAGGAATATTAACACACTGACAGAGAACACAGATTAATATTAACACTCTCACTGACACACTGTGTATATCATGACCCACAGTCAGATACACCCTGTGAAGTGTAAAACATCCCCACTGTCCTCAGTAATATTAACACACTGACAGAGAACACAGATTAATATTAACACACTCACTGACACACTGTGTATATCATGACCCACAGTCAGATACACCCTGTGAAGTGTAAAACACCCCCACTGTCCTCAGTAATATTAACACACTGACAGAGAACACAGATTAATATTAACACACTGACCGACACACTGTGTACATCATGACCCACAGCCAGATAAACCCTGTGAAGTGTAAAACACCCCCACTGTCCTCAGGAATATTAACACACTGACAGAGAACACAGATTAATATTAACACACTCACTGACACACTGTGTACATCATGACCCACAGTCAGATACACCCTGTGAAGTGTAAAACACCCCCACTGTCGTCAGTAATATTAACACACTGACAGAGAACACAGATTAATATTAACACACTCACTGACACACTGTGTATATCATGACCCACAGTCAGATACATCCTGTGAAGTGTAAAACACCCCCTCTGTCCTCAGGAATATTAACACACTGACAGAGAACACAGATTAATATTAACACACTCACTGACACACTGTGTATATCATGACCCACAGTCAGATACACCCTGTGAAGTGTAAAACACCCCCACTGTCCTCAGTAATATTAACACACTGACAGAGAACACAGATTAATATTAACACACTCACTGACACACTGTGTATATCATGACCCACAGTCAGATACATCCTGTGAAGTGTAAAACACTCCCTCTGTCCTCAGGAATATTAACACACTGACAGAGAACACAGATTAATATTAACACACTCACTGACACACTGTGTACATCATGACCCACAGTCAGATAAACCCTGTGAAGTGTAAAACACCCCCACTGTCCTCAGTAATATTAACACACTGACAGAGAACACAGATTAATATTAACACACTCACTGACACACTGTGTATATCATGACCCACAGTCAGATACACCCTGTGAAGTGTAAAACACCCCCACTGTCCTCAGGAATATTAACACACTGACAGAGAACACAGATTAATATTAACACACTGACCGACACACTGTGTACATCATGACCCACAGCCAGATAAACCCTGTGAAGTGTAAAACACCCCCACTGTCCTCAGTAATATTAACACACTGACAGAGAACACAGATTAATATTAACACACTCACTGACACACTGTGTACATCATGACCCACAGTCAGATACACCCTGTGAAATGTAAAACATACCCACTGTCCTCAGCAATATTAACACACTGACAGAGAACACAGATTAATATTAACACACTCACTGACACACTGTGTACATCATGACCCACAGTCAGATACACCCTGTGAAGTGTAAAACATCCCCACTGTCCTCAGTAATATTAACACACTGACAGAGAACACAGATTAATATTAACACACTCACTGACACACTGTGTATATCATGACCCACAGTCAGATACACCCTGTGAAGTGTAAAACACCCCCACTGTCCTCAGTAATATTAACACACTGACAGAGAACACAGATTAATATTAACACACTCACTGACACACTGTGTATATCATGACCCACAGTCAGATACACCCTGTGAAGTGTAAAACACCCCCACTGTCCTCAGGAATATTAACACACTGACAGAGAACACAGATTAATATTAACACACTCACTGACACACTGTGTACATCATGACCCACAGTCAGATACACCCTGTAAAGTGTAAAACACCCCCACTGTCCTCAGTAATATTAACACACTGACAGAGAACACAGATTAATATTAACACACTCACTGACACACTGTGTACATCATGACCCACAGTCAGATACACCCTGTGAAGTGTGAAACACCCCCACTGTCCTCAGGAATATTCACACACTGACAGAGAACACAGATTAATATTAACACACTCACTGACACACTGTGTATATCATGACCCACAGTCAGATACACCCTGTGAAGTGTAAAACACCCCCACTGTCCTCAGTAATATTAACACACTGACAGAGAACACAGATTAATATTAACACACTCACTGACACACTGTGTACATCATGACCCACAGTCAGATACACCCTGTGTAGTGTAAAACACCCCCACTGTCCTCAGTAATATTAACACACTGACAGAGAACACAGATTAATATTAACACACTCACTGACACACTGTGTATATCATGACCCACAGTCAGATACACCCTGTGAAGTGTAAAACACCCCCACTGTCCTCAGGAATATTAACACACTGACAGAGAATACAGATTAATATTAACACACTCACTGACACACTGTGTATATCATGACCCACAGTCAGATACACCCTGTGAAGTGTAAAACACCCCCACTGTCCTCAGTCATATTAACACACTGACAGAGAACACAGATTAATATTAACACACTCACTGACACACTGTGTATATCATGACCCACAGTCAGATACACCCTGTGAAGTGTAAAACACCCCCACTGTCCTCAGTAATATTAACACACTGACAGAGAACACAGATTAATATTAACACACTCACTGACACACTGTGTATATCGTGACCCACAGACAGATAAACCCTGTGAAGTGTAAAACACCCCCACTGTCCTCAGGAATATTAACACACTGACAGAGAACACAGATTAATATTAACACACTCACTGACACACTGTATATATCATGACCCACAGTCAGATACACCCTGTGAAGTGTAAAACACCCCCACTGTCCTCAGAAAAACACACTGACAGAGAACACAGATTAATATTAACACACTCACTGACAAACTGTATATATCATGACCCACAGTCAGATACACCCTGTGAAGTGTAAAACACCCCCACTGTCCTCAGTAATATTAACACACTGACAGAGAACACAGATTAATATTAACACACTCACTGACACACTGTGTATATCATGACCCACAGTCAGATACACCCTGTGAAGTGTAAAACACCCCCACTGTCCTCAGGAATATTAACACACTGACAGAGAACACAGATTAATATTAACACATTCACTGACACACTGTGTATATCATGACCCACAGTCAGATACATCCTGTGAAGTGTAAAACACCCCCACTGTCCTCAGTAATATTAACACACTGACAGAGAACACAGATTAATATTAACACACTCACTGACACACTGTGTATATCATGACCCACAGCCAGATACACCCTGTGAAGTGTAAAACACCCCCACTGTCCTCAGTAATATTAACACACTGACAGAGAACACAGATTAATATTAACACACTCACTGACACACTGTGTATATCATGACCCACAGTCACATACACCCTGTGAAGTGTAAAACACCCCCACTGTCCTCAGTAATATTAACACACTGACAGAGAACACAGATTAATATTAACACACTCACTGACACACTGTGTACATCATGACCCACAGTCAGATAAACCCTGTGAAGTGTAAAACACTCCCACTGTCCTCAGGAATATTAACACACTGACAGAGAACACAGATTAATATTAACACACTCACTGACACACTGTGTACATCATGACCCACAGTCAGATAAACCCTGTGAAGTGTAAAACACCCCCACTGTCCTCAGGAATATTAACACACTGACAGAGAACACAGATTAATATTAACACACTCACTGACACACTGTGTATATCATGACCCACAGTCAGATACACCCTGTGAAGTGTAAAACACCCCCACTGTCCTCAGGAATATTAACACACTGACAGAGAACACAGATTAATATTAACACACTCACTGACACATTGTGTATATCATGACCCACAGTCAGATACACCCTGTGAAGTGTAAAACACCCCCACTGTCCTCAGGAATATTAACATCCTGACAGAGAACACAGATTAATATTAACACACTCACTGACACACTGTGTACATCATGACCCACAGTCAGATACACCCTGTGAAGGGTAAAACATCCCCACTGTCCTCAGTAATATTAACACACTGACAGAGAACACAGATTAATATTAACACACTCACTGACACACTGTGTATATCATGACCCACAGTCAGATACACCCTGTGAAGTGTAAAACACCCCCACTGTCCTCAGTAATATTAACACACTGACAGAGAACACAGATTAATATTAACACACTCACTGACACACTGTGTACATCATGACCCACAGTCAGATACACCCTGTGAAGTGTAAAACACCCCCACTGTCCTCAGGAATATTAACACACTGACAGAGAACACAGATTAATATTAACACACTCACTGACACACTGTGTATATCATGACCCACAGTCAGATACACCCTGTGAAGTGTAAAACACCCCCACTGTCCTCAGGAATATTAACACACTGACAGAGAACACAGATTAATATTAACACACTCACTGACACACTGTGTATATCATGACCCACAGTCAGATACACCCTGTGAAGTGTAAAACACCCCCACTGTCCTCAGGAATATTAACACACTGACAGAGAACACAGATTAATATTAACACACTCACTGACACACTGTGTACATCATGACCCACAGTCAGATAAACTCTGTGAAGTGTAAAACACCCCCACTGTCCTCAGTAATATGAACACACTGACAGAGAACACAGATTAATATTAACACACTCACTGACACACTGTGTATATCATGACCCACAATCAGATACAACCTGTGAAGTGTAAAACATCCCCACTGTCCTCAGTAATATTAACACACTGACAGAGAACACAGATTAATATTAACACACTCACTGACACACTGTGTATATCATGACCCACAGTCAGATACACCGGGTGAAGTGTAAAACACCCCCACTGTCCTCAGGAATATTAACACACTGACAGAGAACACAGATTAATATTAACACACTCACTGACACACTGTGTATATCATGACCCACAGTCAGATACACCCTGTGAAGTGTAAAACACCCCCACTGTCCTCAGTAATATTAACACACTGACAGAGAACACAGATTAATATTAACACAATCACTGACACACTGTGTATATCATGACCCACAGTCAGATACACCCTGTGAAGTGTAAAACACCCCCACTGTCCTCAGCAATATTAACACACTGACAGAGAACACAGATTAATATTAACACACTCACTGACACACTGTGTATATCATGACCCACAGTCAGATACACCCTGTGAAGTGTAAAACACCCCCACTGTCCTCAGTAATATTAACACACTGACAGAGAACACAGATTAATATTAACACACTCACTGACACACTGTGTATATCATGACCCACAGTCAGATACACCCTGTGAAGTGTAAAACACCCCCACTGTCCTCAGTAATATTAACACACTGACAGAGAACACAGATTAATATTAACACACTCACTGACACACTGTGTATATCATGACCCACAGTCAGATACACCCTGTGAAGTGTAAAACACCCCCACTGTCCTCAGTAATATTAACACACTGACAGAGAACACAGATTAATATTAACACACTCACTGACACACTGTGTACATCATGACCCACAGTCAGATACACCCTGTGAAGTGTAAAACACCCCCACTGTCCTCAGTAATATTAACACACTGACAGAGAACACAGATTAATATTAACACACTCACTGACACACTGTGTATATCATGACCCACAGTCAGATACACCCTGTGAAGTGTAAATCACCACCACTGTCCTCAGTAATATTAACACACTGACAGAGAACACAGATTAATATTAACACAATCACTGACACACTGTGTATATCATGACCCACAGTCAGATACACCCTGTGAAGTGTAAAACACCCCCACTGTCCTCAGTAATATTAACACACTGACAGAGAACACAGATTAATATTAACACAATCACTGACACACTGTGTACATCATGACCCACAATCAGATACACCCTGTGAAGTGTAAAACACCCCCACTGTCCTCAGTAAGATTAACACACTGACAGAGAACACAGATTAATATTAACACACTCACTGACACACTGTGTATATCATGACCCAAAGTCAGATAAACCCTGTGAAGTGTAAAACACCCCCACTGTCCTCAGGAATATTAACACACTGACAGGGAACACAGATTAATATTAACACACTCACTGACACACTGTGTATATCATGACCCACAGTCAGATAAACCCTGTGAAGTGTAAAACACCCCCACTGTCCTCAGGAATATTAACACACTGACAGAGAACACAGATTAATATTAACACACTCACCGACACACTGTGTGCATCATGACCCACAGTCAGAAACACCCTGTGAAGTGTAAAACACCCCCAGTGTCCTCTGTAATATTAACACACTGACAGAGAACACAGATTAATATTAACACACTCACTGACACACTGTGTACATCATGACCCACAGTCAGATAAACCCTGTGAAGTGTAAAACACCCCCACTGTCCTCAGTAATATTAACACACTGACAGAGCACACAGATTAATATTAACACACTCACTGACACACTGTGTATATCATGACCCACAGTCAGATACACCCTGTGAAGTGTAAAACACCCCCACTGTCCTCCGTAATATTAACAAACTGACAGAGAACACAGATTAATATTAACACACTCACTGACACACTGTGTACATCATGACCCACAGTCAGATACACCCTGTGAAGTGTAAAACACCCCCACTGTCCTCAGGAATATTAACACACTGACAGAGAACAGAGATTAATATTAACACACTCACTGACACACTGTGTATATCATGACCCACAGTCAGATACACCCTGTGAAGTGTAAAACACACCCACTGTCCTCAGTAATATTAACACACTGACAGAGAACACAGATTAATATTAACACACTCACTGACACACTGTGTATATCATGACCCACAGTCAGATACACCCTGTGAAGTGTAAAACACCACCACTGTCCTCAGTAATATTAACACACTGACAGAGAACACAGATTAATATTAACACACTCACTGACACACTGTGTATATCATGACCCACAGTCAGATACACCCTGTGAAGTGTAAAACACCCCCACTGTCCTCAGTAATATTAACACACTGACAGAGAACACAGATTAATATTAACACACTCACTGACACACTGTGTATATCATGACCCACAGTCAGATACACCCTGTGAAGTGTAAAACACCCCCACTGTCCTCAGTAATATTAACACACTGACAGAGAACACAGATTAATATTAACACACTCACTGACACACTGTGTATATCATGACCCACAGTCAGATACACCCTGTGAAGTGTAAAACACCCCCACGGTCCTCAGTAATATTAACACACTGACAGAGAACACAGATTAATATTAACACACTCACTGACACACTGTGTATATCATGACCCACAGTCAGATACACCCTGTGAAGTGTAAAACATCCCCACTGTCCTCAGGAATATTAACACACTGACAGAGAACACAGATTAATATTAACACACTCACTGACACACTGTGTACATCATGACCCACAGTCAGATAAACCCTGTGAAGTGTAAAACATCCCCACTGTCCTCAGGAATATTAACACACTGACAGAGAACACAGATTAATATTAACACACTCACTGACACACTGTGTACATCATGACCCACAGTCAGATAAACCCTGTGAAGTGTAAAACACCCCCACTGTCCTCAGGAATATTAACACACTGACAGAGAACACAGATTAATATTAACACACTCACTGACACACTGTGTATATCATGACCCACAGTCAGATACACCCTGTGAAGTGTAAAACACCCCCACTGTCCTCAGCAATATTAACACACTGACAGAGAACACAGATTAATATTAACACACTCACTGACACACTGTGTATATCATGACCCACAGTCAGATACACCCTGTGAAGTGTAAAACACCCCACTGTCCTCAGTAATATTAACACACTGACAGAGAACACAGATTAATATTAACACACTCACTGACACACTGTGTATATCATGACCCACAGTCAGATACACCCTGTGAAGTGTAAAACACCCCCACTGTCCTCAGGAATATTAACACACTGACAGAGAACACAGATTAATATTAACACACTCACTGACACATTGTGTATATCATGACCCACAGTCAGATACACCCTGTGAAGTGTAAAACACCCCCACTGTCCTCAGTAATATTAACACACTGACAGAGAACACAGATTAATATTAACACACTCACTGACACACTGTGTACATCATGACCCAGAGTCAGATAAACCCTGTGAAGTGTAAAACACCCCCACTGTCCTCAGGAATATTAACACACTGACATAGAACACAGATTAATATTAACACACTCACTGACACACTGTGTACATCATGACCCAGAGTCAGATAAACCCTGTGAAGTGTAAAACACCCCCACTGTCCTCAGGAATATTAACACACTGACAGAGAACACAGATTAATATTAACACACTCACTGACACACTGTGTATATCATGACCCACAGTGAGATAAACCCTGTGAAGTGTAAAACACACCCACTGTCCTCAGTAATATTAACACACTGACAGAGAACACAGATTAATATTAACACACTCACTGACACACTGTGTATATCATGACCCACAGTCAGATACACACTGTGAAGTGTAAAACACCCCCACTGTCCTCAGTAATATTAACACACTGACAGAGAACACAGATTAATATTAACACACTCACTGACACACTGTGTATATCATCACCCACAGTCAGATAAACCCTGTGAAGTGAAAAACACCCCCACTGTCCTCAGTAATATTAACACACTGACAGAGAACACAGATTAATATTAACACACTCACTGACACACTGTGTATATCATGACCCACAGTCAGATACACCCGGTGAAGTGTAAAACGCCCCCACTGTCCTCAGGAATATTAACACACTGACAGAGAACACAGATTAATATTAACACACTCACTGACACAATGTGTATATCATGACCCACAGTCAGATACACCCTGTGAAGTGTAAAACACCCCCACTGTCCTCAGTAATATTAACACACTGACAGAGAACACAGATTAATATTAACACACTCACTGACTCACTGTGTATATCATGACCCACAGTCAGATACACCCTGTGAAGTGTAAAACACCCCCACTGTCCTCAGTAATATTAACACACTGACAGAGAACACAGATTAATATTAACACACTCACTGACACACTGTGTACATCATGACCCACAGTCAGATACACCCTGTGAAGTGTAAAACACCCCCACTGTCCTCAGGAATATTAACACACTGACAGAGAACACAGATTAATATTAACACACTCACTGACACACTGTGTATATCATGACCCACAGTCAGATACACCCTGTGAAGTGTAAAACACCCCCACTGTCCTCAGTAATATTAACACACTGACAGAGAACACAGATTAATATTAACACACTCACTGACACACTGTGTATATCATGACCCACAGTCAGATCCACCCTGTGAAGTGTAAAACACCCCCACTGTCCTCAGTAAGATTAATACACTGACAGAGAACACAGATTAATATTAACACACTCACTGACACACTGTGTACATCATGACCCACAGTCAGATACACCCTGTGAAGTGTAAAACACCCCCACTGTCCTCAGCAATATTAACACACTGACAGAGAACACAGATTAATATTAACACACTCACTGACACACTGTGTACATCATGACCCACAGTCAGATACACCCTGTGAAGTGTAAAACACCCCCACTGTCCTCAGGAATATTAACACACTGACAGAGAACACAGATTAATATTAACACACTCACTGACACACTGTGTATATCATGACCCACAGTCAGATACACCCTGTGAAGTGTAAAACACCCCCACTGTCCTCAGTAATATTAACACACTGACAGAGAACACAGATTAATATTAACACACTCACTGACACACTGTGTATATCATGACCCACAGTCAGATACACCCTGTGAAGTGTAAAACACCCCCACTGTCCTCAGGAATATTAACACACTGACAGAGAACACAGATTAATATTAACACACTCACTGACACACTCTGTACATCATGACCCACAGTCAGATACACCCTGTGAAGTGTAAAACACCCCCACTGTCCTCAGGAATATTAACAGACGGACAGAGAACACAGATTAATATTAACACACTCACTGACACACTGTGTATATCATGACCCACAGTCAGATACACCCTGTGAAGTGTAAAACACCCCCACTGTCCTCAGTAATATTAACACACTGACAGAGAACACAGATTAATATTAACACACTCACTGACACACTGTGTACATCATGACCCACAGTCAGATACACCCTGTGAAGTGTAAAACATCCCCACTGTCCTCAGTAATATTAACACACTGACAGAGAACACAGATTAATATTAACACACTCACTGACACACTGTGTATATCATGACCCACAGCCAGATACACCCTGTGAAGTGTAAAACACCCCCACTGTCCTCAGCAATATTAACACACTGACAGAGAACACAGATTAATATTAACACACTCACTGACACACTGTGTATATCATGACCCACAGTCAGATACACCCTGTGAAGTGTAAAACACCCCCACTGTCCTCAGTAATATTAACACACTGACAGAGAACACAGATTAATATTAACACACTCACTGACACACTGTGTATATCATGACCCACAGTCAGATACACCCTGTGAAGTGTAAAACACCCCCACTGTCCTCAGGAATATTAACACACTGACAGAGAACACAGATTAATATTAACACACTCACTGACACACTCTGTACATCATGACCCACAGTCAGATACACCCTGTGAAGTGTAAAACACCCCCACTGTCCTCAGTAATATTAACACACTGACAGAGAACACAGATTAATATTAACACACTCACTGACACACTGTGTATATCATGACCCACAGTCAGATACACCCTGTGAAGTGTAAAACACCCCACTGTCCTCAGGAATATTAACACACTGACAGAGAACACAGATTAATATTAACACACTCACTGACACACTGTGTACATCATGACCCACAGTCAGATACACCCTGTGAAGTGTAAAACACCCCCACTGTCCTCAGTAATATTAACACACTGACAGAGAACACAGATTAATATTAACACACTCACTGACACACTTTGTACATCATGACCCACAGTCAGATACACCCTGTGAAGTGTAAAACACCCCCACTGTCCTCAGTAATATTAACACACTGACAGAGAACACAGATTAATATTAACACACTCACTGACACACTGTGTACATCATGACCCACAGTCAGATACACCCTGTGAAGTGTAAAACACCCCCACTGTCCTCAGTAATATTAACACACTGACAGAGAACACAGATTAATATTAACACACTCACTGACACACTGTGTACATCATGACCCACAGTCAGATACACCCTGTGAAGTGTAAAACACCCCCACTGTCCTCAGTAATATTAACACACTGACAGAGAACACAGATTAATATTAACACACTCACTGACACACTGTGTATATCATGACCCACAGTCAGATACACCCTGTGAAGTGTAAAACATCCCTACTGTCCTCAGGAATATTAACACACTGACAGAGAACACAGATTAATATTAACACACTCACTGACACACTGTGTATATCATGACCCACAGTCAGATAAACCCTGTGAAGTGTAAAACACCCCCACTGTCCTCAGGAATATTAACACCTGACAGAGAACACAGATTAATATTAACACACTCACTGACACACTGTGTACATCATGACCCACAGTCAGATACACCCTGTGAAGTGTAAAACACCCCCCACTGTCCTCAGGAATATTAACACACTGACAGAGAACACAGATTAATATTAACACACTCACTGACACACTGTGTATATCATGACCCACAGTCAGATACACCCTGTGAAGTGTAAAACATCCCTACTGTCCTCAGGAATATTAACACACTGACAGAGAACACAGATTAATATTAACACACTCACTGACACACTGTGTATATCATGACCCACAGTCAGATAAACCCTGTGAAGTGTAAAACACCCCCACTGTCCTCAGGAATATTAACACCTGACAGAGAACACAGATTAATATTAACACACTCACTGACACACTGTGTACATCATGACCCACAGTCAGATACACCCTGTGAAGTGTAAAACACCCCCCACTGTCCTCAGGAATATTAACACACTGACAGAGAACACAGATTAATATAAACACACTCACTGACACACTGTGTATATCATGACCCACAGTCAGATACACCCTGTGAAGTGTAAAACATCCCCACTGTTCTCAGGAATATTAACACACTGACAGAGAACACAGATTAATATTAACACACTCACTGACACACTGTGTATATCATGACCCACAGTCAGATACACCCTGTGAAGTGTAAAACACCCCCACTGTCCTCAGGAATATTAACACACTGACAGAGAACACAGATTAATATTAACACGCTCACTCTGGTAGTGCCATAGACATTTACAAGTGCAAAGTAATAGAAACGTTTAACACACCATTCACTTACAATGCCCTGGACCTTTTTAGCATGCTTGACTATTGGAATGCAAAGGCCTATTGCAGTGTAATTGTACCTCGCAGTGCAGGAACCTCTGACAGGGTAATTGTACCTCGCAGTACAGGAACCTCTGACAGGGTAATTGTACCTCGCAGTACAGGAACCTCTGACAGGGTAATTGTACCTCGCAGTACAGGAACCTCTGACAGGGTAATTGTACCTCGCAGTGCAGGAACCTCTGACAGGGTAATTGTACCTCGCAGTACAGGAACCTCTGACAGGGTAATTGTACCTCGCAGTACAGGAACCTCTGACAGGGTAATTGTACCTCGCAGTACAGGAACCTCTGACAGGGTAATTGTACCTCGCAGTGCAGGAACCTCTGACAGTGTAATTGTACCTCACAGTACAGGAACCTCTGACAGGGTAATTGTCCCTCGCAGTACAGGAACCTCTGACAGGGTAATTGTACCTCGCAGTACAGGAACCTCTGACAGTGTAATTGTACCTCGCAGTACAGGAACCTCTGACAGGGTAATTGTACCTCGCAGTACAGGAACCTCTGACAGGGTAATTGTCCCTCGCAGTACAGGAACCTCTGACAGGGTAATTGTACCTCGCAGTACAGGAACCTCTGACAGGGTAATTGTACCTCGCAGTACAGGAACCTCTGACAGGGTAATTGTCCCTCGCAGTGCAGGAACCTCTCGCAGCACAATAGCATCTTGCAATGCAGAGGCCTTTCCTGTGCATTTGCCCATGTAATGCAATGGGACTTGCTATGTAAAATCCAATTGTAATGCAAATTTCCCATGCAGTGCTGCAGCCCCTTGTAGTGCAAAAAGCACCTTGAGATGTCATAGAATGTTGCAATGCAACAAGCATTTGAAATCCCATTGAAGTTATGGTGCACTAGACCCTTACAATGCAACACAAAAACTTGTAGTACAATAGCCTTTGCAGTACAACATCCACTAACAAAGCAATAGCCCCATGCAGTGCAATCTCCACTCACAGTACAAAAACAACATGCAATGTAATAGTCTCTAAGAGTGACATAGCAATAACGTGAAGAAATGCTATAGCCTTTTGAACACAACAGACCATGACAATTCAATAGCCTCTTGCAGTGCAAAAGCTCTTTGGTGTGCAATAGACCCTGACAATGTATTTTCCCCTTACAGTGCAACAGTTCTATGCTTTGCATAACATGCTTATGGTACAAAAGCCAGGTGCAGTCCAAGAGCAAATTGCCTTTTGATACCCTATTGAAATATAATATCCTCTCACAATGGAAACCATCTCGCAATACAAAATTTCCCTGCAGTGCAATAGCTATTTGTTTTGCAATTGTGACTTTCAATACAATAGACACTTGCCATGTAACATCCAGTTGCAATGTAATGGAACCATTAGTGTGGATGATCCTTGTATTGCAATAGCCTCTTGCAGTGCAATAGCAGCTTGCAATGCAGGGACCTTTGGTAGTGCAATAACTCCTTCCAATGCAAAGGTCTTTGAGTTTGCAATAGAGCGTGGTGTGCAACATCCACTTGCAATGAAAATGCAAAGGCACCTTGCAATACAAGAACTATTTGCAGAGCAAAAACTCCAGCAATGCAACACGCATTTCATTGCAATAGCGCTTGCAGTCCAACAGTCCCTCCCTTGCAGACTATTATCCTTGCAATGTCAGAGCCCCTTTCAATGCAGTGGCCCCTTTCAATACAACATCCACATGCAACGCAAGAAAACCAAGAATGTTTGGCAATGCACTGAAACAACTACTTGCAATGCAATAGGGCTAAGTCATGCAATAGCCCATTGATAACATTGCACACTGGCAAAGTAATGGACTTTTACAGAGCAATAGCTCATCGGAGGGCAATTGCCCTTTGCAATGCAATAACCTGAAGCAGTACATTGGGGGCTTACAATACAGTATCCATAATTAATACAATAACACTTTGCATTACAATGGCCTCTTACACTGTAATATCTTCTTGTAGTGTGAACACTCTTGCAGTTCAATAGCTACGTGCTGGAAAGCAGAAGCCTCTTGCAAAGAAATACCCTTTGTAATTCAATCACCTCTTGCACGGTGACAGCACCTTGCAATGCAGGATACACTGACAGTTTAATAGTCCTTTGTAATTCAATCACCTCTTGCACGGTGACAGCACCTTGCAATGCAGGATACACTGACAGTTTAATAGTCCTTTGTAATTCAATCACCTCTTGCACGGTGACAGCACCTTGCAATGCAGGATACACTGACAGTTTAATAGTCCTTTGTAATTCAATCACCTCTTGCACGGTGACAGCACCTTGCAATGCAGGATACACTGACAGTTTAATAGTCCTTTGTAATTCAATCACCTCTTGCACGGTGACAGCACCTTGCAATGCAGGATACACTGACAGTTTAAGGACTGGAGAGGCCTTTGACAGTGCAATCACCCTTGCAGTTTAACATCCACATGGAGTTGTCACACAAACCACAGCTGTGATAATCCAACAATCTTGAAAATAACTCCAAAGAGCTCCAGAAACCATCTTTGTCTTTAAGGAAAAAAAATCAGCCTTTAATTTACAAAATGAACAATGTATCCAAAATGGCATTGAAAGAAAACAAATCTTGGTCTTTGTGTGTTGAAACTGTCTGACAAGGACAAAGGACAAATGGTCAAAGCTAACAGGTGTCAAATGAACACATCCTATACCATGCTAAAACATTCCTGAATTGAATATCTCCTACTGAAAGAAAGAAGATGTGAAGTCACCATATTCTGGGTCACAGTGCAGTCACCATGGGTCAGAGAGCAGAGTATCTGCTTCCAGGAGGTACAAGATAACACAGCTTGACATTAAAGTGTCTTTCAGCAAAATATTAACATATTGTTTGTCTTTGCTCCATGACCTTCTGGTCTGTTAGTCTGTGACCTTGTCCTATCAACACCTTCTCTTTTGTTATCTCTTACCCCACCCCCGCTTTACTTGCTTAAAATCTTTTACATTTCTTATATCTGTTAGTTCTGATGAAGGGTCACAGACCTGAAACGTTAACTCCGTTTCTCTCTGCACAGATGTTGCCCGACCTGCTGAGTATTTCCAGCACTCTCAGTTTTTATTAACTCTGTTTCTCTCTCCACAGATGTTGCCCGACCTGCTGAGTATTTCCAGCACTCTCTGTTTTTATTAACTCCGTTTCTCTCTCCACAGATGCTGCCCGACCTGCTGAATATTTCCAGCACTCGCTGTTTTTATGAACTCTGTCTGGAGACGCTGTCAATCAGCCTCTCAATGTAACAGAGTATTGTTTTTGTAACAGGTATTAGTACCGCAACCTCACAGCTCCAGTGTCCCGGGTTCGGTTCTGTTTACTGCCACAGTCTCACAGCTCCAGTGACCTGGGTTCTGTTCTGTTTACTGCCACAGTCTCACAGCTCCAGTGTCCCGGGTTCGGTTCTGTTTAGTGTCACAGTCTCACAGCTCCGGTGACCTGGGTTCTGTTCTGTTTACTGTCACAGTCTCACAGCTCCAGTGACCCGGGTTCGGTTCTGTTTACTGCCACAATCTCACAGCTCCAGTGACCCGGGTTCAGTTCTGTTTACGGTCACAGTCTCACAGCTCCAGTGACCTGGGTTCTGTTCTGTTTACTGCCACAGTCTCACAGCTCCAGTGTCCCGGGTTCAGTTCTGTTTACGGTCACAGTCTCACAGCTCCAGTGACCTGGGTTCTGTTCTGTTTACTGCCACAGTCTCACAGCTCCAGTGACCTGGGTTCGGTTCTGTTTACTGTCACAGTCTCACAGCTCCAGTGACCCGGGTTCGGTTCTGTTTACTGCCACAATCTCACAGCTCCAGTGACCCGGGTTCAGTTCTGTTTACTGCCACAGTCTCACAGCTCCAGTGACCCGGGTTCGGTTCTGTTTACTGCCACAGTCTCACAGCTCCAGTGACCCGGGTTCAGTTCTGTTTACTGCCACAGTCTCACAGCTCCAGTGTCCCAGGTTCGGTTCTGTTCACTGCCACAGCCTCACAGCTCCAGTGACCTGGGTTCGGTTCTGTTTACTGCCACAGCCTCACAGCTCCAGTGACCTGGGTTCGGTTCTGTTTAGTGTCACAGTCTCACAGCTCCAGTGACCTGGGTTCGGTTCTGTTTACTGCCACAGCCTCACAGCTCCAGTGACCTGGGTTCGGTTCTGTTTAGTGTCACAGTCTCACAGCTCCAGTGACCCGGGTTCGGTTCTGCGTACTGCCACAGTCTCACAGCTCCAGTGACCTGGGTTCGGTTCTGTTTACTGCCACAGTCTCACAGCTCCAGTGACCTGGGTTCGGTTCTGTTTACTGCCACAGTCTCACAGCTCCAGTGACCTGGGTTCGGTTCTGCGTACTGCCACAGTCTCACAGCTCCAGTGACCTGGGTTCCGTTCTGTTTACTGCCACAGTCTCACAGCTCCAGTGACCTGGGTTCGGTTCTGTTTACTGCCACAGTCTCACAGCTCCAGTGACCTGGGTTCGGTTCTGCGTACTGCCACAGTCTCACAGCTCCAGTGACCTGGGTTCCGTTCTGTTTACTGCCACAGTCTCACAGCTCCAGTGACCTGGGTTCCGTTCTGTTTACTGCCACAGTCTCACAGCTCCAGTGACCTGGGTTCAGTTCTGTTTACTACCACAGTCTCACAGCTCCAGTGTCCCGGGTTCAGTTCTGTTTACTGCCACAGTCTCACAGCTCCAGTGACCGGGTTCGGTTCTGTTTACTGCCACAGTCTCACAGCTCCAGTGACCTGGGTTCAGTTCTGTTTACTGCCACAGTCTCACAGCTCCAGTGACCGGGTTCGGTTCTGTTTACTGCCACAGTCTCACAGCTCCAGTGACCTGGGTTCAGTTCTGTTTACTGCCACAGTCTCACAGCTCCAGTGACCCGGGTTCGGTTCTGTTTACTGCCACAGTCTCACAGCTCCAGTGACCCGGGTTCGGTTCTGTTTACTGCCACAGTCTCACAGCTCCAGTGACCTGGGTTCGGTTCTGTTTACTGCCACAGTCTCACAGCTCCAGTGTCCCGGGTTCGGTTCTGTTCACTACCACAGTCTCACAGCTCCAGTGTCCCGGGTTCAGTTCTGTTTACTGCCACAGTCTCACAGCTCCAGTGACCCGGGTTCGGTTCTGTTTACTGCCACAGTCTCACAGCTCCAGTGACCTGGGTTCGGTTCTGTTTACTGCCACAGTCTCACAGCTCCAGTGACCTGGGTTCAGTTCTGTTTACTGCCACAGTCTCACAGCTCCAGTGACCCGGGTTCAGTTCTGGGGACTGCCACAGTCTCACAGCTTCAGTGACCTGGGTTCGGTTCTGTTTACTGCCACAGTCTCACAGCTCCAGTGACCCGGGTTCAGTTCTGGGGACTGCCACAGTCTCACAGCTTCAGTGACCTGGGTTCGGTTCTGTTTACTGCCACAGTCTCACAGCTCCAGTGTCCTGGGTTCGGTTCTGTTTACTGCCACAGTCTCACAGCTCCAGTGACCTGGGTTCGGTTCTGTTTACTGCCACAGTCTCACAGCTCCAGTGACCCGGGTTCAGTTCTGGGGACTGCCACAGTCTCACAGCTTCAGTGACCTGGGTTCGGTTCTGTTTACTGCCACAGTCTCACAGCTCCAGTGACCTGGGTTCAGTTCTGTTTACTACCACAGTCTCACAGCTCCAGTGACCTGGGTTCAGTTCTGTTTACTGCCACAGTCTCACAGCTCCAGTGACCTGGGTTCGGTTCTGTTTACTGCCACAGTCTCACAGCTCCAGTGTCCCGGGTTCGGTTCTGTTTACTGCCACAGTCTCACAGCTCCAGTGACCCGGGTTCGGTTCTGTTTACTGCCACAGTCTCACAGCTCCAGTGTCCCGGGTTCGGTTCTGTTTACTGCCACAGTCTCACAGCTCCAGTGACCCGGGTTCGGTTCTGTTTACTGCCACAGTCTCACAGCTCCAGTGTCCTGGGTTCGGTTCTGTTTACTGCCACAGTCTCACAGCTCCAGTGACCCGGGTTCGGTTCTGTTTACTGCCACAGTCTCACAGCTCCAGTGACCTGGGTTCGGTTCTGTTTACTGCCACAGTCTCACAGCTCCAGTGACCTGGGTTCGGTTCTGTTTACTGCCACAGTCTCACAGCTCCAGTGTCCCGGGTTCGGTTCTGTTTACTGCCACAGTCTCACAGCTCCAGTGACCTGGGTTCGGTTCGGTTTACTGCCACAGTCTCAAGCTCCAGTGTCCCGGGTTCGGTTCTGTTTACTGCCACAGTCTCACAGCTCCCGTGACCCGGGTTCGGTTCAGTTTACTGCCACAGTCTCACAGCTCCAGTGTCCCGGGTTCAGTTCTGTTTACTGCCACAGTCTCACAGCTCCAGTGACCCGGGTTCAGTTCTGTTTAATGCCACAGTCTCACAGCTCCAGTGTCCCGGGTTCGGTTCTGTTTACTGCCACAGCCTCACAGCTCCAGTGTCCCGGGTTCAGTTCTGTTTACTGCCACAGTCTCACAGCTCCAGTGACCTGGGTTCGGTTCTGTTTACTGCCACAGCCTCACAGCTCCAGTGTCCCGGGTTCAGTTCTGTTTACTGCCACAGTCTCACAGCTCCAGTGACATGGGTTCGGTTCTGTTTACTGCCACAGTCTCACAGCTCCAGTGACATGGGTTCGGTTCTGTTTACTGCCACAGTCTCACAGCTCCAGTGACATGGGTTCGGTTCTGTTTACTGCCACAGTCTCACAGCTCCAGTGACCCGGGTTCAGTTCTGTTTACTGCCACAGTCTCACAGCTCCAGTGTCCCGGGTTCGGTTCTGTTTACTGCCACAGTCTCACAGCTCCAGTGACATGGGTTCGGTTCTGTTTACTGCCACAGTCTCACAGCTCCAGTGTCCCGGGTTCGGTTCTGTTTACTGCCACAGTCTCACAGCTCCAGTGACATGGGTTCGGTTCTGTTTACTGCCACAGTCTCACAGCTCCAGTGACCCGGGTTCAGTTCTGTTTACTGCCACAGCCTCACAGCTCCAGTGTCCCGGGTTCGGTTCTGTTTACTTTCACAGTCTCACAGCTCCAGTGTCCCGGGTTCAGTTCTGTTTACTGCCACAGTCTCACAGCTCCAGTGTCCCGGGTTCGGTTCTGTTTACTTTCACAGTCTCACAGCTCCAGTGTCCCGGGTTCAGTTCTGTTTACTGCCACAGTCTCACAGCTCCAGTGTCCCGGGTTCGGTTCTGTTTACTTTCACAGTCTCACAGCTCCAGTGTCCCGGGTTCGGTTCTGTTTACTGCCACAGTCTCACAGCTCCCGTGACCCGGGTTCGGTTCTGTTTACTGCCACAGTCTCACAGCTCCAGTGTCCTGGGTTCGGTTCTGGGGACTGCCACAGTCTCACAGCTCCAGTGACCTGGGTTCGGTTCTGTTTACTGCCACAGTCTCACAGCTCCAGTGTCCCGGGTTCGGTTCTGTTTACTGCCACAGTCTCACAGCTCCAGTGTCCCGGGTTCGGTTCTGTTTACTTTCACAGTCTCACAGCTCCAGTGTCCCGGGTTCGGTTCTGTTTACTGCCACAGTCTCACAGCTCCCGTGACCCGGGTTCGGTTCTGTTTACTGCCACAGTCTCACAGCTCCAGTGTCCTGGGTTCGGTTCTGGGGACTGCCACAGTCTCACAGCTCCAGTGACCTGGGTTCGGTTCTGTTTACTGCCACAGTCTCACAGCTCCAGTGACCCGGGTTCGGTTCTGTTTACTGCCACAGTCTCACAGCTCCAGTGACCCGGGTTCGGTTCTGTTTACTGCCACAGTCTCACACCTCCAGTGTCCCGGGTTCGGTTCTGTTTACTGCCACAGTCTCACAGCTCCAGTGTCCCGGGTTCGGTTCTGTTTACTGCCACAGTCTCACAGCTCCAGTGACCTGGGTTCGGTTCTGTTTACTGCCACAGTCTCACAGCTCCAGTGAACCGGGTTCAGTTCTGTTTACTGCCACAGTCTCACAGCTCCAGTGACCCGGGTTCGGTTCTGTTTACTGCCACAGTCTCACAGCTCCAGTGTCCCGGGTTCGGTTCTGTTTACTGCCACAGTCTCACAGCTCCAGTGACCTGGGTTCGGTTCTGTTTACTGCCACAGTCTCACAGCTCCAGTGACCTGGGTTCAGTTCTGTTTACTGTCACAGTCTCACAGCTCCAGTGACCCGGGTTCAGTTCTGTTTACTGCCACAGTCTCACAGCTCCAGTGTCCCGGGTTCGGTTCTGTTTACTGCCACAGTCTCACAGCTCCAGTGACCTGGGTTCAGTTCTGTTTACTGTCACAGTCTCACAGCTCCAGTGACCCGGGTTCAGTTCTGTTTACTGCCACAGTCTCACAGCTCCAGTGTCCCGGGTTCGGTTCTGTTTACTGCCACAGTCTCACAGCTCCAGTGACCCGGGTTCGGTTCTGTTTACTGCCACAGTCTCACAGCTCCAGTGACCTGGGTTCGGTTCTGTTTACTGCCACAGTCTCACAGCTCCAGTGACCTGGGTTCGGTTCTGTTCCCTGCCACAGTCTCACAGCTCCAGTGACCCGGGTTCGGTTCTGTTTACTGCCACAGTCTCACCGCTCCAGTGACCTGGGTTCGGTTCTGTTTACTGCCACAGTCTCACAGCTTCAGTGACCCGGGTTCGGTTCTGTTTACTGCCACAGTCTCACAGCTCCAGTGACCTGGGTTCGGTTCTGTTTACTGCCACAGTCTCACAGCTCCAGTGACCCGGGTTCGGTTCTGTTTACTGCCACAGTCTCACAGCTCCGGTGACCTGGGTTCGGTTCTGTTTACTGCCACAGTCTCACAGCTCCAGTGACCCGGGTTTGGTTCTGTTTACTGTCACAGTCTCACAGCTCCAGTGTCCTGGGTTCGGTTCTGTTTACTGTCACAGTCTCACAGCTCCAGTGACCCGGGTTCGGTTCTGTTTACTGTCACAGTCTCACAGCTCCAGTGACCTGGGTTCGGTTCTGTTTACTGCCACAGTCTCACAGCTCCAGTGTCCCGGGTTCAGTTCTGTTTACTGCCACAGTCTCACAGCTCCAGTGACCCGGGTTCGGTTCTGTTTACTGCCACAGTCTCACAGCTCCAGTGTCCTGGGTTCGGTTCTGTTTACTGCCACAGCCTCACAGCTCCAGTGACCCGGGTTCGGTTCTGTTTACTGCCACAGTCTCACAGCTCCAGTGACCCGGGTTCGGTTCTGTTTACTGCCACAGCCTCACAGCTCCAGTGACCTGGGTTCGGTTCTGTTTACTGCCACAGTCTCACAGCTCCAGTGACCCGGGTTCGGTTCTGTTTACTGCCACAGTCTCACAGCTCCAGTGACCTGGGTTCGGTTCTGTTTACTGCCACAGTCTCACAGCTCCAGTGACCCGGGTTCGGTTCTGTTTACTGCCACAGTCTCACAGCTCCAGTGTCCTGGGTTCGGTTCTGTTTACTGCCACAGCCTCACAGCTCCAGTGTCCTGGGTTCAGTTCTGTTTACTGCCACAGTCTCACAGCTCCAGTGACCTGGGTTCGGTTCTGTTTACTGCCACAGCCTCACAGCTCCAGTGTCCCGGGTTCGGTTCTGTTTACTGCCACAGTCTCACTGCTCCAGTGACCCGGGTTCGGTTCTGTTTACTGCCACAGTCTCACAGCTCCAGTGACCTGGGTTCAGTTCTGTTTACTGCCACAGTCTCACAGCTCCGGTGACCCGGGTTCGGTTCTGTTTACTGCCACAGTCTCACAGCTCCGGTGACCCGGGTTCGGTTCTGTTTACTGTCACAGTCTCACAGCTCCAGTGACCCGGGTTCGGTTCTGCGTACTGCCACAGTCTCACAGCTCCAGTGACCTGGGTTCGGTTCTGTTTACTGCCACAGTCTCACAGCTCCAGTGACCTGGGTTCGGTTCTGTTTACTGCCACAGTCTCACAGCTCCAGTGACCTGGGTTCCGTTCTGTTTACTGCCACAGTCTCACAGCTCCAGTGACCTGGGTTCAGTTCTGTTTACTACCACAGTCTCACAGCTCCAGTGTCCCGGGTTCAGTTCTGTTTACTGCCACAGTCTCACAGCTCCAGTGACCGGGTTCGGTTCTGTTTACTGCCACAGTCTCACAGCTCCAGTGACCTGGGTTCAGTTCTGTTTACTGCCACAGTCTCACAGCTCCAGTGACCGGGTTCGGTTCTGTTTACTGCCACAGTCTCACAGCTCCAGTGACCTGGGTTCAGTTCTGTTTACTGCCACAGTCTCACAGCTCCAGTGACCCGGGTTCGGTTCTGTTTACTGCCACAGTCTCACAGCTCCAGTGACCCGGTTTCGGTTCTGTTTACTGCCACAGTCTCACAGCTCCAGTGACCTGGGTTCGGTTCTGTTTACTGCCACAGTCTCACAGCTCCAGTGACCCGGGTTCGGTTCTGTTTACTGCCACAGTCTCACAGCTCCAGTGACCGGGTTCGGTTCTGTTTACTGCCACAGTCTCACAGCTCCAGTGACCTGGGTTCAGTTCTGTTTACTGCCACAGTCTCACAGCTCCAGTGACCCGGGTTCGGTTCTGTTTACTGCCACAGTCTCACAGCTCCAGTGACCCGGTTTCGGTTCTGTTTACTGCCACAGTCTCACAGCTCCAGTGACCTGGGTTCGGTTCTGTTTACTGCCACAGTCTCACAGCTCCAGTGACCCGGGTTCGGTTCTGTTTACTGCCACAGTCTCACAGCTCCAGTGACCTGGGTTCGGTTCTGTTCACTACCACAGTCTCACAGCTCCAGTGACCCGGGTTCGGTTCTGTTTACTGCCACAGTCTCACAGCTCCAGTGTCCCGGGTTCGGTTCTGTTTACTGCCACAGTCTCACAGCTCCAGTGTCCCGGGTTCGGTTCTGTTCACTACCACAGTCTCACAGCTCCAGTGTCCCGGGTTCAGTTCTGTTTACTGCCACAGTCTCACAGCTCCAGTGACCCGGGTTCGGTTCTGTTTACTGCCACAGTCTCACAGCTCCAGTGTCCTGGGTTCGGTTCTGTTTACTGCCACAGTCTCACAGCTCCAGTGACCTGGGTTCGGTTCTGTTTACTGCCACAGTCTCACAGCTCCAGTGACCCGGGTTCAGTTCTGGGGACTGCCACAGTCTCACAGCTTCAGTGACCTGGGTTCGGTTCTGTTTACTGCCACAGTCTCACAGCTCCAGTGACCCGGGTTCAGTTCTGGGGACTGCCACAGTCTCACAGCTTCAGTGACCTGGGTTCGGTTCTGTTTACTGCCACAGTCTCACAGCTCCAGTGTCCTGGGTTCGGTTCTGTTTACTGCCACAGTCTCACAGCTCCAGTGACCTGGGTTCGGTTCTGTTTACTGCCACAGTCTCACAGCTCCAGTGACCCGGGTTCAGTTCTGGGGACTGCCACAGTCTCACAGCTTCAGTGACCTGGGTTCGGTTCTGTTTACTGCCACAGTCTCACAGCTCCAGTGACCTGGGTTCAGTTCTGTTTACTACCACAGTCTCACAGCTCCAGTGACCTGGGTTCAGTTCTGTTTACTGCCACAGTCTCACAGCTCCAGTGACCCGGGTTCGGTTCTGTTTACTGCCACAGCCTCACAGCTCCAGTGTCCCGGGTTCGGTTCTGTTTACTGCCACAGTCTCACAGCTCCAGTGACCCGGGTTCGGTTCTGTTTACTGCCACAGTCTCACAGCTCCAGTGTCCCGGGTTCGGTTCTGTTTACTGCCACAGTCTCACAGCTCCAGTGACCCGGGTTCGGTTCTGTTTACTGCCACAGTCTCACAGCTCCAGTGTCCCGGGTTCGGTTCTGTTTACTGCCACAGTCTCACAGCTCCAGTGACCCGGGTTCGGTTCTGTTTACTGCCACAGTCTCACAGCTCCAGTGTCCTGGGTTCGGTTCTGTTTACTGCCACAGTCTCACAGCTCCAGTGACCCGGGTTCGGTTCTGTTTACTGCCACAGTCTCACAGCTCCAGTGACATGGGTTCGGTTCTGTTTACTGCCACAGTCTCACAGCTCCAGTGACCTGGGTTCGGTTCTGTTTACTGCCACAGTCTCACAGCTCCAGTGTCCCGGGTTCGGTTCTGTTTACTGCCACAGTCTCACAGCTCCAGTGACCTGGGTTCGGTTCTGTTTACTGCCACAGCCTCACAGCTCCAGTGTCCCGGGTTCGGTTCTGTTTACTGCCACAGTCTCACAGCTCCAGTGACCTGGGTTCGGTTCGGTTTACTGCCACAGTCTCAAGCTCCAGTGTCCCGGGTTCGGTTCTGTTTACTGCCACAGTCTCACAGCTCCCGTGACCCGGGTTCGGTTCTGTTTACTGCCACAGTCTCACAGCTCCAGTGTCCCGGGTTCAGTTCTGTTTACTGCCACAGTCTCACAGCTCCAGTGACCCGGGTTCAGTTCTGTTTAATGCCACAGTCTCACAGCTCCAGTGTCCCGGGTTCGGTTCTGTTTACTGCCACAGCCTCACAGCTCCAGTGTCCCGGGTTCAGTTCTGTTTACTGCCACAGTCTCACAGCTCCAGTGACCTGGGTTCGGTTCTGTTTACTGCCACAGCCTCACAGCTCCAGTGTCCCGGGTTCAGTTCTGTTTACTGCCACAGTCTCACAGCTCCAGTGACATGGGTTCGGTTCTGTTTACTGCCACAGTCTCACAGCTCCAGTGTCCCGGGTTCGGTTCTGTTTACTGCCACAGTCTCACAGCTCCAGTGACATGGGTTCGGTTCTGTTTACTGCCACAGTCTCACAGCTCCAGTGTCCCGGGTTCGGTTCTGTTTACTGCCACAGTCTCACAGCTCCAGTGACATGGGTTCGGTTCTGTTTACTGCCACAGTCTCACAGCTCCAGTGACCCGGGTTCAGTTCTGTTTACTGCCACAGTCTCACAGCTCCAGTGTCCCGGGTTCGGTTCTGTTTACTTTCACAGTCTCACAGCTCCAGTGTCCCGGGTTCAGTTCTGTTTACTGCCACAGTCTCACAGCTCCAGTGTCCCGGGTTCGGTTCTGTTTACTGCCACAGTCTCACAGCTCCAGTGTCCCGGGTTCGGTTCTGTTTACTTTCACAGTCTCACAGCTCCAGTGTCCCGGGTTCGGTTCTGTTTACTGCCACAGTCTCACAGCTCCCGTGACCCGGGTTCGGTTCTGTTTACTGCCACAGTCTCACAGCTCCAGTGTCCTGGGTTCGGTTCTGGGGACTGCCACAGTCTCACAGCTCCAGTGACCTGGGTTCGGTTCTGTTTACTGCCACAGTCTCACAGCTCCAGTGTCCCGGGTTCGGTTCTGTTTACTGCCACAGTCTCACAGCTCCAGTGTCCCGGGTTCGGTTCTGTTTACTTTCACAGTCTCACAGCTCCAGTGTCCCGGGTTCGGTTCTGTTTACTGCCACAGTCTCACAGCTCCCGTGACCCGGGTTCGGTTCTGTTTACTGCCACAGTCTCACAGCTCCAGTGTCCTGGGTTCGGTTCTGGGGACTGCCACAGTCTCACAGCTCCAGTGACCTGGGTTCGGTTCTGTTTACTGCCACAGTCTCACAGCTCCAGTGACCCGGGTTCGGTTCTGTTTACTGCCACAGTCTCACAGCTCCAGTGTCCCGGGTTCGGTTCTGTTTACTGCCACAGTCTCACAGCTCCAGTGTCCCGGGTTCGGTTCTGTTTACTGCCACAGTCTGACAGCTCCAGTGACCCGGGTTCGGTTCTGTTTACTGCCACAGTCTCACACCTCCAGTGTCCCGGGTTCGGTTCTGTTTACTGCCACAGTCTCACAGCTCCAGTGTCCCGGGTTCGGTTCTGTTTACTGCCACAGTCTCACAGCTCCAGTGACCTGGGTTCGGTTCTGTTTACTGCCACAGTCTCACAGCTCCAGTGAACCGGGTTCAGTTCTGTTTACTGCCACAGTCTCACAGCTCCAGTGACCCGGGTTCGGTTCTGTTTACTGCCACAGTCTCACAGCTCCAGTGTCCCGGGTTCGGTTCTGTTTACTGCCACAGTCTCACAGCTCCAGTGACCTGGGTTCGGTTCTGTTTACTGCCACAGTCTCACAGCTCCACTGACCTGGGTTCAGTTCTGTTTACTGTCACATTCTCACAGCTCCAGTGACCCGGGTTCAGTTCTGTTTACTGCCACAGTCTCACAGCTCCAGTGTCCCGGGTTCGGTTCTGTTTACTGCCACAGTCTCACAGCTCCAGTGACCTGGGTTCAGTTCTGTTTACTGTCACAGTCTCACAGCTCCAGTGACCCGGGTTCAGTTCTGTTTACTGCCACAGTCTCACAGCTCCAGTGTCCCGGGTTCGGTTCTGTTTACTGCCACAGTCTCACAGCTCCAGTGACCCGGGTTCGGTTCTGTTTACTGCCACAGTCTCACAGCTCCAGTGACCTGGGTTCGGTTCTGTTTACTGCCACAGTCTCACAGCTCCAGTGACCTGGGTTCGGTTCTGTTCACTGCCACAGTCTCACAGCTCCAGTGACCCGGGTTCGGTTCTGTTTACTGCCACAGTCTCACCGCTCCAGTGACCTGGGTTCGGTTCTGTTTACTGCCAAAGTCTCACAGCTCCAGTGACCCGGGTTCAGTTCTGTTTACTGCCACAGTCTCACAGCTTCAGTGACCCGGGTTCGGTTCTGTTTACTGCCACAGTCTCACAGCTCCAGTGACCTGGGTTCGGTTCTGTTTACTGCCACAGTCTCACAGCTCCAGTGACCCGGGTTCGGTTCTGTTTACTGCCACAGTCTCACAGCTCCGGTGACCTGGGTTCGGTTCTGTTTACTGCCACAGTCTCACAGCTCCAGTGACCCGGGTTTGGTTCTGTTTACTGTCACAGTCTCACAGCTCCAGTGTCCTGGGTTCGGTTCTGTTTACTGTCACAGTCTCACAGCTCCAGTGACCCGGGTTCGGTTCTGTTTACTGCCACAGTCTCACAGCTCCAGTGACCCGGGTTCGGTTCTGTTTACTGCCACAGTCTCACAGCTCCAGTGACCTGGGTTCGGTTCTGTTTACTGCCACAGTCTCACAGCTCCAGTGACCTGGGTTCGGTTCTGTTTACTGCCACAGTCTCACAGCTCCAGTGTCCCGGGTTCGGTTCTGTTTACTGCCACAGTCTCACAGCTCCAGTGACCTGGGTTCGGTTCTGTTTACTGCCACAGTCTCACAGCTCCAGTGACCCGGGTTCGGTTCTGTTTACTGCCACAGTCTCACAGCTCCAGTGACCTGGGTTCGGTTCTGTTTACTGCCACAGTCTCACAGCTCCAGTGACCTGGGTTCGGTTCTGTTTACTGCCACAGTCTCACAGCTCCAGTGACCCGGGTTCAGTTCTGTTTACTGCCACAGTCTCACAGCTCCAGTGACCTGGGTTCGGTTCTGTTTACTGCCACAGTCTCACCGCTCCAGTGTCCCGGGTTCAGTTCTGTTTACTGCCACAGCCTCACAGCTCCAGTGACCTGGGTTCGGTTCTGTTTACTGTCACAGTCTCACAGCTCCAGTGACCTGGGTTCGGTTCTGTTTACTGCCACAGTCTCACAGCTCCAGTGTCCCGGGTTCGGTTCTGTTTACTGCCACAGTCTCACAGCTCCAGTGACCCGGGTTCGGTTCTGTTTACTGCCACAGCCTCACAGCTCCAGTGACCTGGGTTCGGTTCTGTTTACTGCCACAGTCTCACAGCTCCAGTGACCCGGGTTCGGTTCTGTTTACTGCCACAGTCTCACAGCTCCAGTGTCCTGGGTTCGGTTCTGTTTACTGCCACAGCCTCACAGCTCCAGTGTCCTGGGTTCAGTTCTGTTTACTGCCACAGTCTCACAGCTCCAGTGACCTGGGTTCGGTTCTGTTTACTGCCACAGCCTCACAGCTCCAGTGTCCCGGGTTCGGTTCTGTTTACTGCCACAGTCTCACTGCTCCAGTGACCCGGGTTCGGTTCTGTTTACTGCCACAGTCTCACAGCTCCAGTGACCTGGGTTCAGTTCTGTTTACTGCCACAGTCTCACAGCTCCGGTGACCCGGGTTCGGTTCTGTTTACTGCCACAGTCTCACAGCTCCGGTGACCCGGGTTCGGTTCTGTTTACTGCCACAGTCACACAGCTCCAGTGACCTGGGTTCAGTTCTGTTTACTGCCACATTCTCACAGCTCCGGTGACCCGGGTTCGGTTCTGTTTACTGCCACAGTCTCACAGCTCCAGTGTCCTGGGTTCGGTTCTGTTTACTGCCACAGCCTCACAGCTCCAGTGACCCGGGTTCGGTTCTGTTTACTGCCACAGTCTCACAGCTCCAGTGTCCTGGGTTCGGTTCTGTTTACTGCCACAGTCTCACAGCTCCAGTGACCTGGGTTCGGTTCTGGGGACTGCCACAGTCTCACAGCTCCAGTGACCTGGGTTCGGTTCTGTTTACTGCCACAGTCTCACAGCTCCAGTTACCCGGGTTCGGTTCTGTTTAGTGTCACAGTCTCACAGCTCCAGTGACCCGGGTTCAGTTCTGTTTACTGCCACAGTCTCACAGCTCCAGTGACCTGGGTTCGGTTCTGTTTACTGCCACAGTCTCACAGCTCCAGTGACCCGGGTTCGGTTCTGTTTAGTGTCACAGTCTCACAGCTCCAGTGACCCGGGTTCAGTTCTGTTTACTGCCACAGTCTCACAGCTCCAGTGACCCGGGTTCAGTTCTGTTTACTGCCACAGTCTCACAGCTCCAGTGTCCTGGGTTCGGTTCTGTTTACTGCCACAGCCTCACAGCTCCAGTGACCTGGGTTCAGTTCTGTTTACTGCCACAGTCTCACAGCTCCAGTGACCTGGGTTCGGTTCTGTTTACTGCCACAGTCTCACAGCTCCAGTGACCCGGGTTCGGTTCTGTTTACTGCCACAGTCTCACAGCTCCAGTGTCCCGGGTTCGGTTCTGTTTACTGCCACAGTCTCACAGCTCCAGTGTCCCGGGTTCGGTTCTGTTTACTGCCACAGTCTGACAGCTCCAGTGACCCGGGTTCGGTTCTGTTTACTGCCACAGTCTCACACCTCCAGTGTCCCGGGTTCGGTTCTGTTTACTGCCACAGTCTCACAGCTCCAGTGTCCCGGGTTCGGTTCTGTTTACTGCCACAGTCTCACAGCTCCAGTGACCTGGGTTCGGTTCTGTTTACTGCCACAGTCTCACAGCTCCAGTGAACCGGGTTCAGTTCTGTTTACTGCCACAGTCTCACAGCTCCAGTGACCCGGGTTCGGTTCTGTTTACTGCCACAGTCTCACAGCTCCAGTGTCCCGGGTTCGGTTCTGTTTACTGCCACAGTCTCACAGCTCCAGTGACCTGGGTTCGGTTCTGTTTACTGCCACAGTCTCACAGCTCCACTGACCTGGGTTCAGTTCTGTTTACTGTCACATTCTCACAGCTCCAGTGACCCGGGTTCAGTTCTGTTTACTGCCACAGTCTCACAGCTCCAGTGTCCCGGGTTCGGTTCTGTTTACTGCCACAGTCTCACAGCTCCAGTGACCTGGGTTCAGTTCTGTTTACTGTCACAGTCTCACAGCTCCAGTGACCCGGGTTCAGTTCTGTTTACTGCCACAGTCTCACAGCTCCAGTGTCCCGGGTTCGGTTCTGTTTACTGCCACAGTCTCACAGCTCCAGTGACCCGGGTTCGGTTCTGTTTACTGCCACAGTCTCACAGCTCCAGTGACCTGGGTTCGGTTCTGTTTACTGCCACAGTCTCACAGCTCCAGTGACCTGGGTTCGGTTCTGTTCACTGCCACAGTCTCACAGCTCCAGTGACCCGGGTTCGGTTCTGTTTACTGCCACAGTCTCACCGCTCCAGTGACCTGGGTTCGGTTCTGTTTACTGCCAAAGTCTCACAGCTCCAGTGACCCGGGTTCAGTTCTGTTTACTGCCACAGTCTCACAGCTTCAGTGACCCGGGTTCGGTTCTGTTTACTGCCACAGTCTCACAGCTCCAGTGACCTGGGTTCGGTTCTGTTTACTGCCACAGTCTCACAGCTCCAGTGACCCGGGTTCGGTTCTGTTTACTGCCACAGTCTCACAGCTCCGGTGACCTGGGTTCGGTTCTGTTTACTGCCACAGTCTCACAGCTCCAGTGACCCGGGTTTGGTTCTGTTTACTGTCACAGTCTCACAGCTCCAGTGTCCTGGGTTCGGTTCTGTTTACTGTCACAGTCTCACAGCTCCAGTGACCCGGGTTCGGTTCTGTTTACTGCCACAGTCTCACAGCTCCAGTGACCCGGGTTCGGTTCTGTTTACTGCCACAGTCTCACAGCTCCAGTGACCTGGGTTCGGTTCTGTTTACTGCCACAGTCTCACAGCTCCAGTGACCTGGGTTCGGTTCTGTTTACTGCCACAGTCTCACAGCTCCAGTGTCCCGGGTTCGGTTCTGTTTACTGCCACAGTCTCACAGCTCCAGTGACCTGGGTTCGGTTCTGTTTACTGCCACAGTCTCACAGCTCCAGTGACCCGGGTTCGGTTCTGTTTACTGCCACAGTCTCACAGCTCCAGTGACCTGGGTTCGGTTCTGTTTACTGCCACAGTCTCACAGCTCCAGTGACCTGGGTTCGGTTCTGTTTACTGCCACAGTCTCACAGCTCCAGTGACCCGGGTTCAGTTCTGTTTACTGCCACAGTCTCACAGCTCCAGTGACCTGGGTTCGGTTCTGTTTACTGCCACAGTCTCACCGCTCCAGTGTCCCGGGTTCAGTTCTGTTTACTGCCACAGCCTCACAGCTCCAGTGACCTGGGTTCGGTTCTGTTTACTGTCACAGTCTCACAGCTCCAGTGACCTGGGTTCGGTTCTGTTTACTGCCACAGTCTCACAGCTCCAGTGTCCCGGGTTCGGTTCTGTTTACTGCCACAGTCTCACAGCTCCAGTGACCCGGGTTCGGTTCTGTTTACTGCCACAGCCTCACAGCTCCAGTGACCTGGGTTCGGTTCTGTTTACTGCCACAGTCTCACAGCTCCAGTGACCCGGGTTCGGTTCTGTTTACTGCCACAGTCTCACAGCTCCAGTGTCCTGGGTTCGGTTCTGTTTACTGCCACAGCCTCACAGCTCCAGTGTCCTGGGTTCAGTTCTGTTTACTGCCACAGTCTCACAGCTCCAGTGACCTGGGTTCGGTTCTGTTTACTGCCACAGCCTCACAGCTCCAGTGTCCCGGGTTCGGTTCTGTTTACTGCCACAGTCTCACTGCTCCAGTGACCCGGGTTCGGTTCTGTTTACTGCCACAGTCTCACAGCTCCAGTGACCTGGGTTCAGTTCTGTTTACTGCCACAGTCTCACAGCTCCGGTGACCCGGGTTCGGTTCTGTTTACTGCCACAGTCTCACAGCTCCGGTGACCCGGGTTCGGTTCTGTTTACTGCCACAGTCTCACAGCTCCAGTGACCTGGGTTCAGTTCTGTTTACTGCCACATTCTCACAGCTCCGGTGACCCGGGTTCGGTTCTGTTTACTGCCACAGTCTCACAGCTCCAGTGTCCTGGGTTCGGTTCTGTTTACTGCCACAGCCTCACAGCTCCAGTGACCCGGGTTCGGTTCTGTTTACTGCCACAGTCTCACAGCTCCAGTGTCCTGGGTTCGGTTCTGTTTACTGCCACAGTCTCACAGCTCCAGTGACCTGGGTTCGGTTCTGGGGACTGCCACAGTCTCACAGCTCCAGTGACCTGGGTTCGGTTCTGTTTACTGCCACAGTCTCACAGCTCCAGTGACCCGGGTTCGGTTCTGTTTAGTGTCACAGTCTCACAGCTCCAGTGACCCGGGTTCAGTTCTGTTTACTGCCACAGTCTCACAGCTCCAGTGACCTGGGTTCGGTTCTGTTTACTGCCACAGCCTCACAGCTCCAGTGACCCGGGTTCGGTTCTGTTCACTGCCACAGCCTCACAGCTCCAGTGACCTGGGTTCGGTTCTGTTTACTGCCACAGCCTCACAGCTCCAGTGCCCCGGGTTCGGTTCTGTTTACTGCCACAGTCTCACAGCTCCAGTGACCCGGGTTCGGTTCTGTTTAGTGTCACAGTCTCACAGCTCCAGTGACCCGGGTTCAGTTCTGTTTACTGCCACAGTCTCACAGCTCCAGTGACCCGGGTTCGGTTCTGTTTAGTGTCACAGTCTCACAGCTCCAGTGACCCGGGTTCAGTTCTGTTTACTGCCACAGTCTCACAGCTCCAGTGACCCGGGTTCAGTTCTGTTTACTGCCACAGTCTCACAGCTCCAGTGTCCTGGGTTCGGTTCTGTTTACTGCCACAGCCTCACAGCTCCAGTGACCTGGGTTCAGTTCTGTTTACTGCCACAGTCTCACAGCTCCAGTGACCTGGGTTCGGTTATGTTTACTGCCACAGTCTCACAGCTCCAGTGTCCCGGGTTCTGTTCTGTTTACTGCCACAGTCTCACAGCTCCAGTGTCCCGGGTTCTGTTCTGTTTACTGCCACAGTCTCACAGCTCCAGTGTCCCGGGTTCTGTTCTGTTTACTGCCACAGTCTCACAGCTCCAGTGTCCCGGGTTCGGTTCTGTTTACTGCCACAGTCTCACAGCTCCAGTGTCCCGGGTTCGGTTCTGTTTACTGCCACAGTCTCACAGCTCCAGTGTCCCGGGTTCGGTTCTGTTTACTGCCACAGTCTCACAGCTCCAGTGACCTGGGTTCGGTTCTGTTTACTGCCACAGTCTCACAGCTCCAGTGACCCGGGTTCGGTTCTGTTTACTGCCACAGTCTCACAGCTCCGGTGACCCGGGTTCGGTTCTGTTTACTGCCACAGTCTCACAGCTCCGGTGACCCGGGTTCGGTTCTGTTTACTGCCACAGTCTCACAGCTCCAGTGTCCTGGGTTCGGTTCTGTTTACTGCCACAGCCTCACAGCTCCAGTGACCTGGGTTCGGTTCTGGGGACTGCCACAGTCTCACAGCTCCAGTGACCCGGGTTCGGTTCTGTTTACTGCCACAGTCTCACAGCTCCAGTGTCCTGGGTTCGGTTCTGTTTACTGCCACAGCCTCACAGCTCCAGTGACCTGGGTTCGGTTCTGGGGACTGCCACAGTCTCACAGCTCCAGTGACCCGGCTTCAGTTCTGTTTACTGCCACAGCCTCACAGCTCCAGTGACCCGGGTTCGGTTCTGTTTACTGCCACAGTCTCACAGCTCCAGTGACCTGGGTTCGGTTCTGTTTACTGCCACAGTCTCACAGCTCCAGTGACCCGGGTTCAGTTCTGTTTACTGCCACAGTCTCACAGCTCCAGTGACCTGGGTTCAGTTCTGTTTACTGCCACAGACTCACAGCTCCAGTGACCTGGGTTCGGTTCTGTTTACTGCCACAGTCTCACAGCTCCAGTGACCTGGGTTCGGTTCTGTTTACTGCCACAGTCTCACAGCTCCAGTGTCCCGGGTTCAGTTCTGTTTACTGCCACAGTCTCACAGCTCCAGTGACCCGGGTTCAGTTCTGTTTACTGCCACAGTCTCACAGCTCCGGTGATCCGGGTTCGGTTCTGTTTACTGCCACAGTCTCACAGCTCCAGTGACCCGGGTTCAGTTCCGTTTACTGCCACAGTCTCACAGCTCCGGTGACCCGGGTTCGGTTCTGTTTACTGCCACAGTCTCACAGCTCCGGTGTCCCGGGTTCGGTTCCGTTTACTGCCACAGTCTCACAGCTCCAGTGACCCGGGTTCGTTTCTGTTTACTGCCACAGTCTCACAGCTCCGGTGACCCGGGTGCGGTTCTGTTTACTGCCACAGTCTCACAGCTCCAGTGTCCCGGGTTCGGTTCCGTTTACTGCCACAGTCTCACAGCTCCAGTGACCCGGATTCGTTTCTGTTTACTGCCACAGTCTCACAGCTCCGGTGACCCGGGTTCGGTTCTGTTTACTGCCACAGTCTCACAGCTCCGGTGACCCGGGTTCGGTTCTGTTTACTGCCACAGTCTCACAGATCCAGTGTCCCGGGTTCGGTTCTGTTTACTGCCACAGCCTCACAGCTCCAGTGACCTGGGTTCGGTTCTGGGGACTGCCACAGTCTCACAGCTCCAGTGTCCCGGGTTCGGTTCTGTTTACTGCCACAGCCTCCCAGCTCCAGTGACCTGGGTTCAGTTCTGTTTACTGCCACAGTCTCACAGCTCCAGTGACCTGGGTTCAGTTCTGTTTACTGCCACAGTCTCACAGCTCCAGTGTCCCGGGTTCGGTTCTGTTTACTGCCACAGTCTCACAGCTCCAGTGACCCGGGTTCGGTTCTGTTTAGTGTCACAGTCTCACAGCTCCAGTGACCCGGGTTCGGTTCTGTTTACTGCCACAGTCTCACAGCTCCAGTGACCTGGGTTTGGTTCTGTTTACTGCCACAGTCTCACAGCTCCAGTGACCCGGGTTCGGTTCTGTTTACTGCCACAGTCTCACAGCTCCGGTGACCCGGGTTCGGTTCTGTTTACTGCCACAGTCTCACAGCTCCAGTGTCCTGGGTTCGGTTCTGTTTACTGCCACAGTCTCACAGCTCCAGTGACCCGGGTTCGGTTCTGTTTACTGCCACAGTCTCACAGCTCCAGTGACATGGGTTCGGTTCTGTTTACTGCCACAGCCTCACAGCTCCAGTGACATGGGTTCGGTTCTGTTTACTGCCACAGTCTCACAGCTCCAGTGACCTGGGTTCGGTTCTGTTTACTGCCACAGCCTCACAGCTCCAGTGACCCGGGTACGGTTCTGTTTACTGCCACAGTCTCACAGCTCCAGTGTCCTGGGTTCGGTTCTGTTTACTGCCACAGTCTCACAGCTCCAGTGACCCGGGTTCGGTTCTGTTTACTGCCACAGTCTCACAGCTCCAGTGACCTGGGTTCAGTTCTGTTTACTGCCACAGTCTCACAGCTCCAGTGTCCTGGGTTCGGTTCTGTTTACTGCCATAGCCTCACAGCTCCAGTGACCTGGGTTCGGTTCTGTTTACTGCCACAGTCTCACAGCTCCAGTGACATGGGTTTGGTTCTGTTTACTGCCACAGTCTCACAGCTCCAGTGACATGGGTTTGGTTCTGTTTACTGCCACAGTCTCACAGCTCCAGTGACCTGGGTTCAGTTCTGTTTACTGCCACAGTCTCACAGCTCCCGTGACATGGGTTCGGTTCTGTTTACTGCCACAGTCTCACAGCTCCAGTGACATGGGTTTGGTTCTGTTTACTGCCACAGTCTCACAGCTCCAGTGACATGGGTTTGGTTCTGTTTACTGCCACAGTCTCACAGCTCCAGTGACCTGGGTTCGGTTCTGTTTACTGCCACAGCCTCACAGCTCCAGTGACCTGGGTTCAGTTCTGTTTACTGCCACAGTCTCACAGCTCCAGTGACCCGGGTTCGGTTCTGTTTAGTGTCACAGTCTCACAGCTCCAGTGACCCGGGTTCGGTTCTGTTTACTGCCACAGTCTCACAGCTCCAGTGACCCGGGTTCGGTTCTGTTTACTGCCACACTCTCACAGCTCCAGTGACCTGGGTTCGGTTCTGTTTACTGCCACAGTCTCACAGCTCCAGTGACCCGGGTTCGGTTCTGTTTACTGCCACAGTCTCACAGCTCCAGTGACATGGGTTCGGTTCTGTTTACTGCCACAGCCTCACAGCTCCAGTGACCCGGGTTCGGTTCTGTTTACTGCCACAGCCTCACAGCTCCAGTGACCCGGGTTCGGTTCTGTTTACTGCCACAGCCTCACAGCTCCAGTGACCCGGGTTCGGTTCTGTTTACTGCCACAGTCTCACAGCTCCAGTGACCTGGGTTCGGTTCTGTTTACTGCCACAGTCTCACAGCTCCAGTGACCCGGGTTCGGTTCTGTTTACTGCCACAGTCTCACAGCTCCAGTGACCTGGGTTCGGTTCTGTTTACTGCCACAGTCTCACAGCTCCAGTGTCCCGGGTTCGGTTCTGCGTACTGCCACAGTCTCACAGCTCCAGTGACCTGGGTTCGGTTCTGCGTATTGCCACAGTCTCACAGCTCCAGTGTCCCGGGTTCAGTTCTGTTTACTGCCACAGTCTCACAGCTCCAGTGTCCCGGGTTCGGTTCTGTTTACTGCCACAGTCTCACAGCTCCAGTGTCCTGGGTTCGGTTCTGGGGACTGCCACAGTCTCACAGCTCCAGTGACCCGGGTTCGGTTCTGTTTACTGCCACAGTCTCACAGCTCCAGTGACCTGGGTTCGGTTCTGTTTACTGCCACAGTCTCACAGCTCCAGTGTCCCGGGTTCAGTTCTGTTTACTGCCACAGTCTCACAGCTCCAGTGACCCGGGTTCGGTTCTGTTTACTGCCACAGTCTCACAGCTCCAGTGTCCCGGGTTCGGTTCTGTTTACTGCCACAGTCTCAGAGCTCCAGTGACCCGGGTTCGGTTCTGTTTACTGCCACAGTCTCACAGCTCCAGTGTCCCGGGTTCGGTTCTGTTTACTGCCACAGTCTCACAGCTCCAGTGACCCGGGTTCGGTTCTGTTTACTGCCACAGTCTCACAGCTCCAGTGTCCCGGGTTCGGTTCTGTTTACTGCCACAGTCTCACAGCTCCAGTGACCCGGGTTCAGTTCTGTTTACTGCCACAGTCTCACAGCTCCAGTGTCCCGGGTTCGGTTCTGTTTACTGCCACAGTCTCACAGCTCCAGTGTCCCGGGTTCGGTTCTGTTTACTGCCACAGTCTCACAGCTCCAGTGTCCCGGGTTCGGTTCTGTTTACTGCCACAGTCTCAACGCTCCAGTGTCCCGGGTTCGGTTCTGTTTACTGCCACAGCTTCACAGCTCCAGTGACCCGGGTTCGGTTCTGTTCACTGCCACAGTCTCACAGCTCCAGTGACCCGGGTTCAGTTCTGTTTACTGCCACAGTCTCACAGCTCCAGTGACCTGGGTTCGGTTCTATTTACTGCCACAGCCTCACAGCTCCAGTGACCCGGGTTCAGTTCTGTTTACTGCCACAGTCTCACAGCTCCAGTGACCTGGGTTCGGTCCTGTTTACTGCCACAGTCTCACAGCTCCAGTGTCCCGGGTTTGGTTCTGTTTACTGCTACAGTCTCACAGCTCCAGTGACCTGGGTTCAGTTCTGTTTACTGCCACAGTCTCACAGCTCCAGTGACCTGGGTTCGGTCCTGTTTACTGCCACAGTCTCACAGCTCCAGTGACCCGGGTTCAGTTCTGTTTACTGCCACAGTCTCACAGCACCTGTGACCCGGGTTCGGTTCTGTTTACTGCCACAGTCTCACAGCTCCAGTGACCCGGGTTCGGTTCTGTTTACTGCCACAGCCTCACAGCTCCAGTGACCCGGGTTCAGTTCTGTTTACTGCCACAGTCTCACAGCTCCAGTGTCCCGGGTTCGGTTCTGTTTACTGCCACAGTCTCACAGCTCCAGTGACCCGGGTTCAGTTCTGTTTACTGCCACAGTCTCACAGCTCCAGTGTCCCGGGTTCGGTTCTGTTTACTGCCACAGTCTCACAGCTCCAGTGACCTGGGTTCAGTTCTGTTTACTGCCACAGTCTCACAGCTCCATTGACCCGGGTTCGGTTCTGTTTACTGCCACAGCCTCACAGCTCCAGTGACCTGGGTTCGGTTCTGTTTACTGCCACAGTCTCACAGCTCCAGTGTCCCGGGTTCAGTTCTGTTTACTGCCACAGTCTCACAGCTCCAGTGACCCGGGTTCAGTTCTGTTTACTGCCACAGTCTCACAGCTCCAGTGACCCGGGTTCGGTTCTGTTTACTGCCACAGTCTCACAGCTCCAGTGTCCCGGGTTCAGTTCTGTTTACTGCCACAGTCTCACAGCTCCAGTGACCCGGGTTCAGTTCTGTTTAATGCCACAGTCTCACAGCTCCAGTGACCCGGGTTCGGTTCTGTTTACTGCCACAGTCTCACAGCTCCGGTGACCCGGGTTCGGTTCTGTTTACTGCCACAGTCTCACAGCTCCAGTGTCCTGGATTCGGTTCTGTTCACTGCCACAGCCTCACAGCTCCAGTGACCCGGGTTCGGTTCTGTTTACTGCCACAGTCTCACAGCTCCAGTGACATGGGTTCGGTTCTGTTTACTGCCACAGTCTCACAGCTCCAGTGACCTGGGTTCGGTTCTGGGGACTGCCACAGTCTCACAGCTCCAGTGTCCCGGGTTCGGTTCTGTTTACTGCCACAGTCTCACAGCTCCAGTGACCTGGGTTCGGTTCTGTTTACTGCCACAGTCTCACAGCTCCAGTGACCCGGGTTCGGTTCTGTTTACTGCCACAGTCTCACAGCTCCAGTGTCCCGGGTTCGGTTCTGTTTACTGCCACAGTCTCACAGCTCCAGTGACCTGGGTTCGGTTCTGTTTACTGCCACAGTCTCACAGCTCCAGTGACCCGGGTTCAGTTCTGTTTACTGCCACAGTCTCACAGCTCCAGTGTCCCGGGTTCGGTTCTGTTTACTGCCACAGTCTCACAGCTCCAGTGACCTGGGTTCGGTTCTGTTTACTGCCACAGTCTCACAGCTCCAGTGACCTGGGTTCGGTTCTGTTTACTGCCACACTCTCACAGCTCCAGTGTTCCGGGTTCGGTTCTGTTTACTGCCACAGTCTCACAGCTCCAGTGACCTGGGTTCGGTTCTGTTTACTGCCACAGTCTCACAGCTCCAGTGACCTGGGTTCGGTTCTGTTTACTGCCACAGTCTCACAGCTCCAGTGACCCGGGTTCGGTTCTGTTTACTGCCACAGTCTCACAGCTCCAGTGACCTGGGTTCGGTTCTGTTTACTGCCACAGTCTCACAGCTCCAGTGACCTGGGTTCGGTTCTGTTTACTGCCACAGTCTCACAGCTCCAGTGTCCCGGGTTCGGTTCTGTTTACTGCCACAGTCTCACAGCTCCAGTGACCTGGGTTCGGTTCTATTTACTGCCACAGCCTCACAGCTCCATTGACCTGGGTTCGGTTCTGTTTACTGCCACAGTCTCACAGCTCCAGTGACCTGGGTTCGGTTCTGTTTACTGCCACAGTCTCACAGCTCCAGTGTCCCGGGTTCGGTTCTGTTTACTGCCACAGTCTCACAGCTCCAGTGACCTGGGTTCAGTTCTGTTTACTGCCACAGTCTCACAGCTCCAGTGACCCGGGTTCAGTTCTGTTTACTGCCACAGTCTCACAGCACCAGTGTCCCGGGTTCGGTTCTGTTTACTGCCACAGTCTCACAGCTCCAGTGACCCGGGTTCAGTTCTGTTTACTGCCACAGTCTCACAGCTCCAGTGTCCCGGGTTCGGTTCTGTTTACTGCCACAGTCTCACAGCTCCAGTGACCTGTGTTCGGTTCTGTTTACTGCCACAGTCTCACAGCTCCATTGACCCGGGTTCGGTTCTGTTTACTGCCACAGTCTCACAGCTCCAGTGTCCTGGGTTCGGTTCTGTTTACTGCCACAGTCTCACAGCTCCAGTGTCCCGGGTTCAGTTCTGTTTACTGCCACAGTCTCACAGCTCCAGTGTCCTGGGTTCGGTTCTGGGGACTGCCACAGTCTCACAGCTCCAGTGACCCGGGTTCGGTTCTGTTTACTGCCACAGTCTCACAGCTCCAGTGTCCCGGGTTCAGTTCTGTTTACTGCCACAGTCTCACAGCTCCAGTGTCCCGGGTTCGGTTCTGTTTACTGCCACAGTCTCACAGCTTCAGTGACCTGGGTTCGGTTCTGTTTACTGCCACAGTCTCACAGCTCCAGTGACCTGGGTTCGGTTCTGTTTACTGCCACAGTCTCACAGCTCCAGTGACCTGGGTTCGGTTCTGTTTACTGCCACAGTCTCACAGCTCCAGTGACCTGGGTTCGGTTCTGTTTACTGCCACAGTCTCACAGCTCCAGTGACCTGGGTTCGGTTCTGTTTACTGCCACAGCCTCACAGCTCCAGTGACCTGGGTTCAGTTCTGTTCACTGCCACAGTCTCACAGCTCCATTGACCCGGGTTCGGTTCTGTTTACTGCCACAGTCTCACAGCTCCAGTGTCCTGGGTTCGGTTCTGTTTACTGCCACAGTCTCACAGCTCCAGTGTCCCGGGTTCGGTTCTGTTTACTGCCACAGTCTCACAGCTCCAGTGTCCTGGGTTCGGTTCTGGGGACTGCCACAGTCTCACAGCTCCAGTGACCCGGGTTCGGTTCTGTTTACTGCCACAGTCTCACAGCTCCAGTGTCCCGGGTTCAGTTCTGTTTACTGCCACAGTCTCACAGCTCCAGTGTCCCGGGATCGGTTCTGTTTACTGCCACAGTCTCACAGCTTCAGTGACCTGGGTTCGGTTCTGTTTACTGCCACAGTCTCACAGCTCCAGTGACCTGGGTTCGGTTCTGTTTACTGCCACAGTCTCACAGCTCCAGTGACCTGGGTTCGGTTCTGTTTACTGCCACAGTCTCACAGCTCCAGTGACCTGGGTTCGGTTCTGTTTACTGCCACAGTCTCACAGCTCCAGTGACCTGGGTTCGGTTCTGTTTACTGCCACAGCCTCACAGCTCCAGTGACCTGGGTTCAGTTCTGTTCACTGCCACAGTCTCACAGCTCCATTGACCCGGGTTCGGTTCTGTTTACTGCCACAGTCTCACAGCTCCAGTGTCCTGGGTTCGGTTCTGTTTACTGCCACAGTCTCACAGCTCCAGTGTCCCGGGTTCAGTTCTGTTTACTGCCACAGTCTCACAGCTCCAGTGTCCTGGGTTCGGTTCTGGGGACTGCCACAGTCTCACAGCTCCAGTGACCCGGGTTCGGTTCTGTTTACTGCCACAGACTCACAGCTCCAGTGTCCTGGGTTCGGTTCTGTTTACTGCCACAGTCTCACAGCTCCAGTGTCCCGGGTTCAGTTCTGTTTACTGCCACAGTCTCACAGCTCCAGTGACCTGGGTTCAGTTCTGTTTACTGCCGCAGTCTCACAGCTCCAGTGTCCCGGGTTCGGTTCTGTTTAATGCCACAGTCTCACAGCTCCAGTGACCCGGGTTCGGTTCTGTTTAGTGTCACAGTCTCACAGCTCCAGTGACCCGGGTTCGGTTCTGTTTACTGCCACAGTCTCACAGCTCCAGTGACCTGGGTTTGGTTCTGTTTACTGCCACAGTCTCACAGCTCCAGTGACCCGGGTTCGGTTCTGTTTACTGCCACAGTCTCACAGCTCCGGTGACCCGGGTTCGGTTCTGTTTACTGCCACAGTCTCACAGCTCCAGTGTCCTGGGTTCGGTTCTGTTTACTGCCACAGTCTCACAGCTCCAGTGTCCCGGGTTCAGTTCTGTTTACTGCCACAGTCTCACAGCTCCAGTGTCCCGGGTTCGGTTCTGTTTACTGCCACAGTCTCACAGCTTCAGTGACCTGGGTTCGGTTCTGTTTACTGCCACAGTCTCACAGCTCCAGTGACCTGGGTTCGGTTCTGTTTACTGCCACAGTCTCACAGCTCCAGTGACCTGGGTTCGGTTCTGTTTACTGCCACAGTCTCACAGCTCCAGTGACCTGGGTTCGGTTCTGTTTACTGCCACAGTCTCACAGCTCCAGTGACCTGGGTTCGGTTCTGTTTACTGCCACAGCCTCACAGCTCCAGTGACCTGGGTTCAGTTCTGTTCACTGCCACAGTCTCACAGCTCCATTGACCCGGGTTCGGTTCTGTTTACTGCCACAGTCTCACAGCTCCAGTGTCCTGGGTTCGGTTCTGTTTACTGCCACAGTCTCACAGCTCCAGTGTCCCGGGTTCAGTTCTGTTTACTGCCACAGTCTCACAGCTCCAGTGTCCTGGGTTCGGTTCTGGGGACTGCCACAGTCTCACAGCTCCAGTGACCCGGGTTCGGTTCTGTTTACTGCCACAGTCTCACAGCTCCAGTGTCCTGGGTTCGGTTCTGTTTACTGCCACAGTCTCACAGCTCCAGTGTCCCGGGTTCAGTTCTGTTTACTGCCACAGTCTCACAGCTCCAGTGACCTGGGTTCAGTTCTGTTTACTGCCACAGTCTCACAGCTCCAGTGTCCCGGGTTCGGTTCTGTTTACTGCCACAGTCTCACAGCTCCAGTGACCCGGGTTCGGTTCTGTTTAGTGTCACAGTCTCACAGCTCCAGTGACCCGGGTTCGGTTCTGTTTACTGCCACAGTCTCACAGCTCCAGTGACCTGGGTTTGGTTCTGTTTACTGCCACAGTCTCACAGCTCCAGTGACCCGGGTTCGGTTCTGTTTACTGCCACAGTCTCACAGCTCCGGTGACCCGGGTTCGGTTCTGTTTACTGCCACAGTCTCACAGCTCCAGTGTCCTGGGTTCGGTTCTGTTTACTGCCACAGTCTCACAGCTCCAGTGACCCGGGTTCGGTTCTGTTTACTGCCACAGTCTCACAGCTCCAGTGACATGGGTTCGGTTCTGTTTACTGCCACAGCCTCACAGCTCCAGTGACATGGGTTCGGTTCTGTTTACTGCCACAGTCTCACAGCTCCAGTGACCTGGGTTCGGTTCTGTTTACCGCCACAGCCTCACAGCTCCAGTGACCCGGGTACGGTTCTGTTTACTGCCACAGCCTCACAGCTCCAGTGACCCGGGTTCGGTTCTGTTTACTGCCACAGTCTCACAGCTCCAGTGTCCTGGGTTCGGTTCTGTTTACTGCCACAGTCTCACAGCTCCAGTGACCCGGGTTCGGTTCTGTTTACTGCCACAGTCTCACAGCTCCAGTGTCCTGGGTTCGGTTCTGTTTACTGCCACAGTCTCACAGCTCCAGTGTCCTGGGTTCGGTTCTGTTTACTGCCATAGCCTCACAGCTCCAGTGACCTGGGTTCGGTTCTGTTTACTGCCACAGTCTCACAGCTCCAGTGACATGGGTTTGGTTCTGTTTACTGCCACAGTCTCACAGCTCCAGTGACATGGGTTTGGTTCTGTTTACTGCCACAGTCTCACAGCTCCAGTGACATGGGTTTGGTTCTGTTTACTGCCACAGTCTCACAGCTCCAGTGACCTGGGTTCGGTTCTGTTTACTGCCACAGCCTCACAGCTCCAGTGACCTGGGTTCAGTTCTGTTTACTGCCACAGTCTCACAGCTCCAGTGACCCGGGTTCGGTTCTGTTTAGTGTCACAGTCTCACAGCTCCAGTGACCCGGGTTCGGTTCTGTTTACTGCCACAGTCTCACAGCTCCAGTGACCCGGGTTCGGTTCTGTTTACTGCCACACTCTCACAGCTCCAGTGACCTGGGTTCGGTTCTGTTTACTGCCACAGTCTCACAGCTCCAGTGACCCGGGTTCGGTTCTGTTTACTGCCACAGTCTCACAGCTCCAGTGACATGGGTTCGGTTCTGTTTACTGCCACAGCCTCACAGCTCCAGTGACCTGGGTTCGGTTCTGTTTACTGCCACAGCCTCACAGCTCCAGTGACCCGGGTTCGGTTCTGTTTACTGCCACAGCCTCACAGCTCCAGTGACCCGGGTTCGGTTCTGTTTACTGCCACAGTCTCACAGCTCCAGTGACCTGGGTTCGGTTCTGTTTACTGCCACAGTCTCACAGCTCCAGTGACCCGGGTTCGGTTCTGTTTACTGCCACAGTCTCACAGCTCCAGTGACCTGGGTTCGGTTCTGTTTACTGCCACAGTCTCACAGCTCCAGTGTCCCGGGTTCGGTTCTGCGTACTGCCACAGTCTCACAGCTCCAGTGACCTGGGTTCGGTTCTGCGTACTGCCACAGTCTCACAGCTCCAGTGTCCCGGGTTCAGTTCTGTTTACTGCCACAGTCTCACAGCTCCAGTGTCCCGGGTTCGGTTCTGTTTACTGCCACAGTCTCACAGCTCCAGTGTCCTGGGTTCGGTTCTGGGGACTGCCACAGTCTCACAGCTCCAGTGACCCGGGTTCGGTTCTGTTTACTGCCACAGTCTCACAGCTCCAGTGACCTGGGTTCGGTTCTGTTTACTGCCACAGTCTCACAGCTCCAGTGTCCCGGGTTCAGTTCTGTTTACTGCCACAGTCTCACAGCTACAGTGACCCGGGTTCGGTTCTGTTTACTGCCACAGTCTCACAGCTCCAGTGTCCCGGGTTCGGTTCTGTTTACTGCCACAGTCTCACAGCTCCAGTGACCCGGGTTCGGTTCTGTTTACTGCCACAGTCTCACAGCTCCAGTGTCCCGGGTTCGGTTCTGTTTACTGCCACAGTCTCACAGCTCCAGTGACCCGGGTTCGGTTCTGTTTACTGCCACAGTCTCACAGCTCCAGTGTTCCGGGTTCGGTTCTGTTTACTGCCACAGTCTCACAGCTCCAGTGACCCGGGTTCAGTTCTGTTTACTGCCACAGTCTCACAGCTCCAGTGTCCCGGGTTCGGTTCTGTTTACTGCCACAGTCTCACAGCTCCAGTGACCTGGGTTCGGTTCTATTTACTGCCACAGCCTCACAGCTCCATTGACCAGGGTTCGCTTCTGTTTACTGCCACAGTCTCACAGCTCCAGTGACCCGGGTTCAGTTCTGTTTACTGCCACAGTCTCACAGCTCCAGTGACCTGGGTTCGGTCCTGTTTACTGCCACAGTCTCACAGCTCCAGTGTCCCGGGTTTGGTTCTGTTTACTGCTACAGTCTCACAGCTCCAGTGACCTGGGTTCAGTTCTGTTTACTGCCACAGTCTCACAGCTCCAGTGTCCCGGGTTCAGTTCTGTTTACTGCCACAGTCTCACAGCTCCAGTGACCCGGGTTCAGTTCTGTTTACTGCCACAGTCTCACAGCACCTGTGTCCCGGGTTCGGTTCTGTTTACTGCCACAGTCTCACAGCTCCAGTGACCCGGGTTCAGTTCTGTTTACTGCCACAGTCTCACAGCTCCAGTGTCCCGGGTTCGGTTCTGTTTACTGCCACAGTCTCACAGCTCCAGTGACCTGGGTTCAGTTCTGTTTACTGCCACAGTCTCACAGCTCCATTGACCCGGGTTCGGTTCTGTTTACTGCCACAGCCTCTCAGCTCCAGTGACCTGGGTTCGGTTCTGTTTACTGCCACAGTCTCACAGCTCCAGTGTCCCGGGTTCAGTTCTGTTTACTGCCACAGTCTCACAGCTCCAGTGACCCGGGTTCAGTTCTGTTTACTGCCACAGTCTCACAGCTCCAGTGACCCGGGTTCGGTTCTGTTTACTGCCACAGTCTCACAGCTCCAGTGTCCCGGGTTCAGTTCTGTTTACTGCCACAGTCTCACAGCTCCAGTGACCCGGGTTCAGTTCTGTTTACTGCCACAGTCTCACAGCTCCAGTGACCCGGGTTCGGTTCTGTTTACTGCCACAGTCTCACAGCTCCGGTGACCCGGGTTCGGTTCTGTTTACTGCCACAGTCTCACAGCTCCAGTGTCCTGGGTTCGGTTCTGTTCACTGCCACAGCCTCACAGCTCCAGTGACCCGGGTTCGGTTCTGTTTACTGCCACAGTCTCACAGCTCCAGTGACATGGGTTCGGTACCGTTTACTGCCACAGTCTCACAGCTCCAGTGACCCGGGTTCGTTTCTGTTTACTGCCACAGTCTCACAGCTCCGGTGACCCGGGTTCGGTTCTGTTTACTGCCACAGTCTCACAGCTCCGGTGACCCGGGTTCGGTTCTGTTTACTGCCACAGTCTCACAGCTCCAGTAACCCGGGTTCGGTTCTGTTTACTGCCACAGTCTCACAGCTCCAGTGACCTGGGTTCAGTTCTCTTTACTGCCACAGTCTCACAGCTCCAGTGTCCCGGGTTCGGTTCTGTTTACTGCCACAGTCTCACAGCTCCAGTGACCTGGGTTCGGTTCTGTTTACTGCCACAGTCTCACAGCTCCAGTGACCCGGGTTCGGTTCTGTTTACTGCCACAGTCTCACAGCTCCAGTGTCCCGGGTACGGTTCTGTTTACTGCCACAGTCTCACAGCTCCAGTGACCTGGGTTCGGTTCTGTTTACTGCCACAGTCTCACAGCTCCAGTGACCCGGGTTCAGTTCTGTTTACTGCCACAGTCTCACAGCTCCAGTGTCCCGGGTTCGGTTCTGTTTACTGCCAAAGTCTCACAGCTCCAGTGACCTGGGTTCGGTTCTGTTTACTGCCACAGTCTCACAGCTCCAGTGACCTGGGTTCGGTTCTGTTTACTGCCACAGTCTCACAGCTCCAGTGACCCGGGTTCAGTTCTGTTTACTGCCACACTCTCACAGCTCCAGTGTTCCGGGTTCGGTTCTGTTTACTGCCACAGTCTCACAGCTCCAGTGACCTGGGTTCGGTTCTGTTTACTGCCACAGTCTCACAGCTCCAGTGACCTGGGTTCGGTTCTGTTTACTGCCACAGTCTCACAGCTCCAGTGACCCGGGTTCGGTTCTGTTTACTGCCACAGTCTCACAGCTCCAGTGACCTGTGTTCGGTTCTGTTTACTGCCACAGTCTCACAGCTCCAGTGACCTGGGTTCGGTTCTGTTTACTGCCACAGTCTCACAGCTCCAGTGTCCCGGGTTCGGTTCTGTTTACTGCCACAGTCTCACAGCTCCAGTGACCTGGGTTCGGTTCTATTTACTGCCACAGCCTCACAGCTCCATTGACCTGGGTTCGGTTCTGTTTACTGCCACAGTCTCACAGCTCCAGTGACCTGGGTTCGGTTCTGTTTACTGCCACAGTCTCACAGCTCCAGTGTCCCGGGTTCGGTTCTGTTTACTGCCACAGTCTCACAGCTCCAGTGACCTGGGTTCAGTTCTGTTTACTGCCACAGTCTCACAGCTCCAGTGACCCGGGTTCAGTTCTGTTTACTGCCACAGTCTAACAGCACCAGTGTCCCGGGTTCGGTTCTGTTTACTGCCACAGTCTCACAGCTCCAGTGACCCGGGTTCAGTTCTGTTTACTGCCACAGTCTCACAGCTCCAGTGTCCCGGGTTCGGTTCTGTTTACTGCCACAGTCTCACAGCTCCAGTGACCTGTGTTCGGTTCTGTTTACTGCCACAGTCTCACAGCTCCATTGACCCGGGTTCGGTTCTGTTTACTGCCACAGTCTCACAGCTCCAGTGTCCTGGGTTCGGTTCTGTTTACTGCCACAGTCTCACAGCTCCAGTGTCCCGGGTTCGGTTCTGTTTACTGCCACAGTCTCACAGCTCCAGTGTCCTGGGTTCGGTTCTGGGGACTGCCACAGTCTCACAGCTCCAGTGACCCGGGTTCGGTTCTGTTTACTGCCACAGTCTCACAGCTCCAGTGTCCCGGGTTCAGTTCTGTTTACTGCCACAGTCTCACAGCTCCAGTGACCCGGGTTCGGTTCTGTTTACTGCCACAGTCTCACAGCTCCAGTGTCCCGGGTTCGGTTCCGTTTACTGCCACAGTCTCACAGCTCCAGTGACCCGGGTTCGGTTCTGTTTACTGCCACAGTCTCACAGCTCCAGTGTCCTGGGTTCGGTTCTGTTTACTGCCACAGCCTCACAGCTCCAGTGTCCCGGGTTCGGTTCTGTTTACTGCCACAGTCTCACAGCTTCAGTGACCTGGGTTCGGTTCTGTTTACTGCCACAGTCTCACAGCTCCAGTGACCTGGGTTCGGTTCTGTTTACTGCCACAGTCTCACAGCTCCAGTGACCTGGGTTCGGTTCTGTTTACTGCCACAGTCTCACAGCTCCAGTGACCTGGGTTCGGTTCTGTTTACTGCCACAGTCTCACAGCTCCAGTGTCCTGGGTTCGGTTCTGTTTACTGCCACAGCCTCACAGCTCCAGTGACCTGGGTTCAGTTCTGTTCACTGCCACAGTCTCACAGCTCCATTGACCCGGGTTCGGTTCTGTTTACTGCCACAGTCTCACAGCTCCAGTGTCCTGGGTTCGGTTCTGTTTACTGCCACAGTCTCACAGCTCCAGTGTCCCAGGTTCAGTTCTGTTTACTGCCACAGTCTCACAGCTCCAGTGTCCTGGGTTCGGTTCTGGGGACTGCCACAGTCTCACAGCTCCAGTGACCCGGGTTCGGTTCTGTTTACTGCCACAGTCTCACAGCTCCAGTGTCCCGGGTTCAGTTCTGTTTACTGCCACAGTCTCACAGCTCCAGTGACCCGGGTTCGGTTCTGTTTACTGCCACAGTCTCACAGCTCCAGTGTCCCGGGTTCGGTTCTGTTTACTGCCACAGTCTCACAGCTCCAGTGACCCGGGTTCGGTTCTGTTTACTGCCACAGTCTCACAGCTCCAGTGTCCTGGGTTCGGTTCTGTTTACTGCCACAGCCTCACAGCTCCAGAGTCCCGGGTTCGGTTCTGTTTATTGCCACAGTCTCACAGCTCCAGCGACCTGGGTTTGGTTCTGTTTACTGCCACAGTCTCACAGCTCCAGTGACCCGGGTTCGGTTCTGTTTACTGCCAAAGTCTCACAGCTCCAGTGTCCCGGGTTCAGTTCTGTTTACTGCCACAGTCTCACAGCTCCAGTGTCCCGGGTTCGGTTCTGTTTACTGCCACAGTCTCACAGCTCCAGTGACCCGGTTTCGGTTCTGTTTACTGCCACAGTCTCACAGCTCCAGTGTCCTGGGTTCGGTTCTGTTTACAGCCACAGCCTCACAGCTCCAGTGTCCTGGGATCAGTTCTGTTTACTGCCACAGTCTCACAGCTCCAGTGACCTGGGTTCTGTTCTGTTTACTGCCACAGTCTCACAGCTCCAGTGACCCGGGTTCGGTTCTGTTTACTGCCACAGTCTCACAGCTCCAGTGACATGGGTTCGGTTCTGTTTACTGCCACAGTCTCACAGCTCCAGTGACCCGGGTTCGGTTCTGTTTACTGCCACAGTCTCACAGCTCCAGTGACATGAGTTCGGTTCTGTTTACTGCCACAGTCTCACAGCTCCAGTGACCCGGGTTCGGTTCTGTTTACTACCACAGTCTCACAGCTCCAGTGACCCGGGTTCTGTACTGTTTACTGCCACAGTCTCACAGCTCCAGTGACCTGGGTTCGGTTCTGTTTACTGCCACAGTCTCACAGCTCCAGTGACCTGGGTTCGGTTCTGTTTACTGCCACAGCCTCACAGCTCCAGTGACCCAGGTTCGGTTCTGTTTACTGCCACATCCTCACAGCTCCAGTGTCCCGGGTTCGGTTCTGTTTACTGCCACAGTCTCACAGCTCCAGTGTCCCGGGTTCGGTTCTGCGTACTGCCACAGTCTCACAGCTCCAGTGACCTGGGTTTGGTTCTGTTTACTGCCACAGCCTCACAGCTCCAGTGACCTGGGTTCGGTTCTGTTTACTGCCACAGTCTCACAGCTCCAGTGACACGGGTTCGGTTCTGTTTACTGCCACAGTCTCACAGCTCCAGTGTCCCGGGTTCGGTTCTGCGTACTGCCACAGTTTCACAGCTCCAGTGACCTGGGTTCGGTTCTGTTTACTGCCACAGTCTCACAGCTCCAGTGACCTGGGTTCGGTTCTGTTTACTGCCACAGTCTCACAGCTCCAGTGACCTGGGTTCAGTTCTGTTTACTGCCACAGTCTCACAGCTCCAGTGTCCCGGGTTCGGTTCTGTTTACTGCCACAGTCTCACAGCTCCAGTGTCCCAGGTTCGGTTCTGTTTACTGCCACAGTCTCACTGCTCCAGTGTCCCAGGTTCAGTTCTGTTTACTGCCACAGTCTCACAGCTCCAGTGACCTGGGTTCGGTTCTGTTTACTGCCACAGTCTCACAGCTTCAGTGACCTGGGTTCGGTTCTGTTTACTGCCACAGTCTCACAGCTCCAGTGTCCCGGGTTCGGTTCTGTTTACTGCCACAGTCTCACTGCTCCAGTGTCCCGGGTTCAGTTCTGTTTACTGCCACAGTCTCACAGCTCCAGTGACCTGGGTTCGGTTCTGTTTACTGCCACAGTCTCACAGCTTCAGTGACCTGGGTTCGGTTCTGTTTACTGCCACAGTCTCACAGCTCCAGTGACCCGGGTTCGGTTCTGTTTACTGCCACAGTCTCACAGCTCCAGTGTCCCGGGTTCGGTTCTGTTTACTGCCGCAACCTCACAGCTCCAGTGACCTGGGTTCGGTTCTGTTTACTGCCACAGTCTCACAGCTCCAGTGTCCCGGTTCGGTTCTGTTTACTGCCACAGTCTCACAGCTCCAGTGTCCCGGGTTCAGTTCTGTTTACTGCCACAGTCTCACAGCTCCAGTGTCCCGGGTTCGGTTCTGTTTACTGCCACAGTCTCACAGCTCCAGTGTCCCGGGTTCGGTTCTGTTTACTGCCGCAACCTCACAGCTCCAGTGACCTGGGTTCGGTTCTGTTTACTGCCACAGTCTCACAGCTCCAGTGTCCCGGGTTCAGTTCTGTTTACTGCCACAGTCTCACAGCTCCAGTGTCCCGGGTTCGGTTCTGTTTACTGCCACAGTCTCACAGCTCCAGTGTCCCGGGTTCGGTTCTGTTTACTGCCACAGTCTCACAGCTCCAGTGTCCCGGGTTCTGTTCTGTTTACTGCCACAGTCTCACAGCTCCAGTGTCTCGGGTTCGTTTCTGTTTACTGCCACAGTCTCACAGCTCCCGTGACCCGGGTTCGGTTCTGTTTACTGCCACAGTCTCACAGCTCCAGTGTCCTGGGTTCGTTTCTGTTTACTGCCACAGTCTCACAGCTCCAGTGTCCCGGGTTCAGTTCTGTTTACTGCCACAGTCTCACAGCTCCAGTGTCCCGGGTTCGGTTCTGTTTACTGCCACAGTCTCACAGCTCCAGTGTCCTGGGTTCGGTTCTGGGGACTGCCACAGTCTCACAGCTCCAGTGACCCGGGTTCGGTTCTGTTTACTGCCACAGTCTCACAGCTCCAGTGTCCCGGGTTCGGTTCTGTTTACTGCCACAGTCTCACAGCTCCAGTGACCCGGGTTCGGTTCTGTTTACTGCCACAGTCTCACAGCTCCAGTGTCCCGGGTTCGGTTCTGTTTACTGCCACAGTCTCACAGCTCCAGTGTCCCGGGTTCGGTTCTGTTTACTGCCACAGTCTCACAGCTCCAGTGACCCGGGTTCGGTTCTGTTTACTGCCACAGTCTCACAGCTCCAGTGACCCGGGTTCGGTTCTGTTTACTGCCACAGACTCACAGCTCCAGTGTCCCGGGTTCGGTTCTGTTTACTGCCACAGTCTCACAGCTCCAGTGACCCGGGTTCGGTTCTGTTTACTGCCACAGTCTCACAGCTCCAGTGTCCCGGGTTCGGTTCTGTTTACTGCCACAGTCTCACAGCTCCAGTGTCCCGGGTTCGGTTCTGTTTACTGCCACAGTCTCACAGCTCCAGTGACCCGGGTTCAGTTCTGTTTACTGCCACAGTCTCACAGCTCCAGTGACCTGTGTTCGGTTCTGTTTACTGCCACAGTCTCACAGCTCCAGTGACCTGGGTTCGGTTCTGTTTACTGCCACAGTCTCACAGCTCCAGTGACCTGGGTTCAGTTCTGTTTACTGCCACAGTCTCTCAGCTCCAGTGACCTGGGTTCGGTTCTGTTTACTGCCACAGCCTCACAGCTTCAGTGACCTGGGTTCGGTTCTGTTTACTGCCACAGTCTCACAGCTCCAGTGTCCCGGGTTCGGTTCTGTTTACTGCCACAGTCTCACAGCTCCAGTGACCCGGGTTCAGTCCTGTTTACTGCCACAGTCTCACAGCTCCAGTGACCCGGGTTCGGTTCTGTTTACTGCCAAAGTCTCACAGCTCCAGTGTCCCGGGTTCAGTTCTGTTTACTGCCACAGTCTCACAGCTCCAGTGTCCCGGGTTCGGTTCTGTTTACTGCCACAGTCTCACAGCTCCAGTGACCCGGTTTCGGTTCTGTTTACTGCCACAGTCTCACAGCTCCAGTGTCCTGGGTTCGGTTCTGTTTACAGCCACAGCCTCACAGCTCCAGTGTCCTGGGATCAGTTCTGTTTACTGCCACAGTCTCACAGCTCCAGTGACCCGGGTTCGGTTCTGTTTACTGCCACAGTCTCACAGCTCCAGTGACATGGGTTCGGTTCTGTTTACTGCCACAGTCTCACAGCTCCAGTGACCCGGGTTCGGTTCTGTTTACTGCCACAGTCTCACAGCTCCAGTGACATGAGTTCGGTTCTGTTTACTGCCACAGTCTCACAGCTCCAGTGACCCGGGTTCGGTTCTGTTTACTACCACAGTCTCACAGCTCCAGTGACCCGGGTTCTGTACTGTTTACTGCCACAGTCTCACAGCTCCAGTGACCTGGGTTCGGTTCTGTTTACTGCCACAGTCTCACAGCTCCAGTGACCCGGGTTCGGTTCTGTTTACTGCCACAGCCTCACAGCTCCAGTGACCCAGGTTCGGTTCTGTTTACTGCCACATCCTCACAGCTCCAGTGTCCCGGGTTCGGTTCTGTTTACTGCCACAGTCTCACAGCTCCAGTGTCCCGGGTTCGGTTCTGCGTACTGCCACAGTCTCACAGCTCCAGTGACCTGGGTTTGGTTCTGTTTACTGCCACAGCCTCACAGCTCCAGTGACCTGGGTTCGGTTCTGTTTACTGCCACAGTCTCACAGCTCCAGTGACACGGGTTCGGTTCTGTTTACTGCCACAGTCTCACAGCTCCAGTGTCCCGGGTTCGGTTCTGCGTACTGCCACAGTTTCACAGCTCCAGTGACCTGGGTTCGGTTCTGTTTACTGCCACAGTCTCACAGCTCCAGTGACCTGGGTTCGGTTCTGTTTACTGCCACAGTCTCACAGCTCCAGTGACCTGGGTTCAGTTCTGTTTACTGCCACAGTCTCACAGCTCCAGTGTCCCGGGTTCGGTTCTGTTTACTGCCACAGTCTCACAGCTCCAGTGTCCCAGGTTCGGTTCTGTTTACTGCCACAGTCTCACTGCTCCAGTGTCCCAGGTTCAGTTCTGTTTACTGCCACAGTCTCACAGCTCCAGTGACCTGGGTTCGGTTCTGTTTACTGCCACAGTCTCACAGCTTCAGTGACCTGGGTTCGGTTCTGTTTACTGCCACAGTCTCACAGCTCCAGTGTCCCGGGTTCGGTTCTGTTTACTGCCACAGTCTCACTGCTCCAGTGTCCCGGGTTCAGTTCTGTTTACTGCCACAGTCTCACAGCTCCAGTGACCTGGGTTCGGTTCTGTTTACTGCCACAGTCTCACAGCTTCAGTGACCTGGGTTCGGTTCTGTTTACTGCCACAGTCTCACAGCTCCAGTGACCCGGGTTCGGTTCTGTTTACTGCCACAGTCTCACAGCTCCAGTGTCCCGGGTTCGGTTCTGTTTACTGCCGCAACCTCACAGCTCCAGTGACCTGGGTTCGGTTCTGTTTACTGCCACAGTCTCACAGCTCCAGTGTCCCGGTTCGGTTCTGTTTACTGCCACAGTCTCACAGCTCCAGTGTCCCGGGTTCAGTTCTGTTTACTGCCACAGTCTCACAGCTCCAGTGTCCCGGGTTCGGTTCTGTTTACTGCCACAGTCTCACAGCTCCAGTGTCCCGGGTTCGGTTCTGTTTACTGCCGCAACCTCACAGCTCCAGTGACCTGGGTTCGGTTCTGTTTACTGCCACAGTCTCACAGCTCCAGTGTCCCGGGTTCAGTTCTGTTTACTGCCACAGTCTCACAGCTCCAGTGTCCCGGGTTCGGTTCTGTTTACTGCCACAGTCTCACAGCTCCAGTGTCCCGGGTTCGGTTCTGTTTACTGCCACAGTCTCACAGCTCCAGTGTCCCGGGTTCTGTTCTGTTTACTGCCACAGTCTCACAGCTCCAGTGTCTCGGGTTCGTTTCTGTTTACTGCCACAGTCTCACAGCTCCCGTGACCCGGGTTCGGTTCTGTTTACTGCCACAGTCTCACAGCTCCAGTGTCCTGGGTTCGTTTCTGTTTACTGCCACAGTCTCACAGCTCCAGTGTCCCGGGTTCAGTTCTGTTTACTGCCACAGTCTCACAGCTCCAGTGTCCCGGGTTCGGTTCTGTTTACTGCCACAGTCTCACAGCTCCAGTGTCCTGGGTTCGGTTCTGGGGACTGCCACAGTCTCACAGCTCCAGTGACCCGGGTTCGGTTCTGTTTACTGCCACAGTCTCACAGCTCCAGTGTCCCGGGTTCGGTTCTGTTTACTGCCACAGTCTCACAGCTCCAGTGACCCGGGTTCGGTTCTGTTTACTGCCACAGTCTCACAGCTCCAGTGTCCCGGGTTCGGTTCTGTTTACTGCCACAGTCTCACAGCTCCAGTGTCCCGGGTTCGGTTCTGTTTACTGCCACAGTCTCACAGCTCCAGTGACCCGGGTTCGGTTCTGTTTACTGCCACAGTCTCACAGCTCCAGTGACCCGGGTTCGGTTCTGTTTACTGCCACAGACTCACAGCTCCAGTGTCCCGGGTTCGGTTCTGTTTACTGCCACAGTCTCACAGCTCCAGTGACCCGGGTTCGGTTCTGTTTACTGCCACAGTCTCACAGCTCCAGTGTCCCGGGTTCGGTTCTGTTTACTGCCACAGTCTCACAGCTCCAGTGTCCCGGGTTCGGTTCTGTTTACTGCCACAGTCTCACAGCTCCAGTGACCCGGGTTCAGTTCTGTTTACTGCCACAGTCTCACAGCTCCAGTGACCTGTGTTCGGTTCTGTTTACTGCCACAGTCTCACAGCTCCAGTGACCTGGGTTCGGTTCTGTTTACTGCCACAGTCTCACAGCTCCAGTGACCTGGGTTCAGTTCTGTTTACTGCCACAGTCTCACAGCTCCAGTGACCTGGGTTCGGTTCTGTTTACTGCCACAGCCTCACAGCTTCAGTGACCTGGGTTCGGTTCTGTTTACTGCCACAGTCTCACAGCTCCAGTGTCCCGGGTTCGGTTCTGTTTACTGCCACAGTCTCACAGCTCCAGTGACCCGGGTTCAGTCCTGTTTACTGCCACAGTCTCACAGCTCCAGTGTCCCGGGTTCGGTTCTGTTTACTGCCGCAACCTCACAGCTCCACTGACCTGGGTTCGGTTCTGTTTACTGCCGCAACCTCACAGCTCTAGTGTCCCGGGTTCAGTTCTGTTTACTGCCACAGTCTCACAGCTCCAGTGTCCCGGGTTCGGTTCTGTTTACTGCCACAGTCTCACAGCTCCAGTGTCCCGGGTTCGGTTCTGTTTACTGCCACAGTCTCACAGCTCCAGTGACCCGGGTTCAGTTCTGTTTACTGCCACAGTCTCACAGCTCCAGTGTCCCGGGTTCGGTTCTGTTTACTGCCACAGTCTCACAGCTCCAGTGTCCCGGGTTCGGTTCTGTTTACTGCCACAGTCTCACAGCTCCAGTGACCTGGGTTCGGTTCTGTTTACTGCCACAGTCTCACAGCTCCAGTGTCCTGGGTTCGGTTCTGTTTACTGCCACAGTCTCACAGCTCCAGTGACCTGGGTTCGGTTCTGTTTACTGCCACAGTCTCACAGCTCCAGTGTCCCGGGTTCAGTTCTGTTTACTGCCACAGTCTCACAGCTCCAGTGTCCCGGGTTCGGTTCTGTTTACTGCCACAGTCTCACAGCTCCAGTGACCCGGGTTCGGTTCTGTTTACTGCCACAGCCTCACAGCTCCAGTGACCTGGGTTCGGTTCTGTTTACTGCCACAGTCTCACAGCTCCAGTGTCCCGGGTTCAGTTCTGTTTACTGCCACAGTCTCACAGCTCCAGTGTCCCGGGTTCGGTTCTGTTTACTGCCACAGTCTCACAGCTCCAGTGTCCCGGGTTCGGTTCTGTTTACTGCCACAGTCTCACAGCTCCAGTGACCCGGGTTCAGTTCTGTTTACTGCCACAGTCTCACAGCTCCAGCGTCCCGGGTTCGGTTCTGTTTACTGCCACAGTCTCACAGCTCCAGTGTCCCGGGTTCGGTTCTGTTTACTGCCACAGTCTCACAGCTCCAGTGACCTGGGTTCGGTTCTGTTTACTGCCACAGTCTCACAGCTCCAGTGTCCCGGGTTCAGTTCTGTTTACTGCCACAGTCTCACAGCTCCAGTGACCTGGGTTCGGTTCTGTTTACTGCCGCAACCTCACAGCTCCAGTGACCTGGGTTCGGTTCTGTTTACTGCCACAGTCTCACAGCTCCAGTGTCCCGGTTCGGTTCTGTTTACTGCCACAGTCTCACAGCTCCAGTGTCCCGGGTTCAGTTCTGTTTACTGCCACAGTCTCACAGCTCCAGTGTCCCAGGTTCGGTTCTGTTTACTGCCACAGTCTCACAGCTCCAGTGTCCCGGGTTCGGTTCTGTTTACTGCCGCAACCTCACAGCTCCAGTGACCTGGGTTCGGTTCTGTTTACTGCCACAGTCTCACAGCTCCAGTGTCCCGGGTTCAGTTCTGTTTACTGCCACAGTCTCACAGCTCCAGTGTCCCGGGTTCGGTTCTGTTTACTGCCACAGTCTCACAGCTCCAGTGTCCCGGGTTCGGTTCTGTTTACTGCCACAGTCTCACAGCTCCAGTGTCCCGGGTTCTGTTCTGTTTACTGCCACAGTCTCACAGCTCCAGTGTCCCGGGTTCGGTTCTGTTTACTGCCACAGTCTCACAGCTCCCGTGACCCGGGTTCGGTTCTGTTTACTGCCACAGTCTCACAGCTCCAGTGTCCTGGGTTCGGTTCTGTTTACTGCCACAGTCTCACAGCTCCAGTGTCCCGGGTTCAGTTCTGTTTACTGCCACAGTCTCACAGCTCCAGTGTCCCGGGTTCGGTTCGGTTTACTGCCACAGTCTCACAGCTCCAGTGTCCTGGGTTCGGTTCTGGGGACTGCCACAGTCTCACAGCTCCAGTGACCCGGGTTCGGTTCTGTTTACTGCCACAGTCTCACAGCTCCAGTGTCCCGGGTTCAGTTCTGTTTACTGCCACAGTCTCACAGCTCCAGTGACCCGGGTTCGGTTCTGTTTACTGCCAGTCTCACAGCTCCAGTGTCCCGGGTTCGGTTCTGTTTACTGCCACAGTCTCACAGCTCCAGTGTCCCGGGTTCGGTTCTGTTTACTGCCACAGACTCACAGCTCCAGTGTCCCGGGTTCGGTTCTTTTTACTGCCACAGTCTCACAGCTCCAGTGACCCGGGTTCGGTTCTGTTTACTGCCACAGTCTCACATCTCCAGTGTCCCGGGTTCGTTTCTGTTTACTGCCACAGTCTCACAGCTCCAGTGTCCCGGGTTCGGTTCTGTTTACTGCCACAGTCTCACAGCTCCAGTGACCCGGGTTCAGTTCTGTTTACTGCCACAGTCTCACAGCTCCAGTGTCCCGGGTTCGGTTCTGTTTACTGCCACAGTCTCACAGCTCCAGTGACCTGGGTTCGGTTCTGTTTACTGCCACAGTCTCACAGCTCCAGTGACCTGTGTTCGGTTCTGTTTACTGCCACAGTCTCACAGCTCCAGTGACCCGGGTTCGGTTCTGTTTACTGTCACAGTCTCACAGCTCCAGTGACCCGGGTTCAGTTCTGTTTACTGCCACAGTCTCACAGCTCCAGTGTCCCGGGTTCGGTTCTGTTTACTGCCACAGTCTCACAGCTCCAGTGACCTGGGTTCGGTTCTGTTTACTGCCACAGTCTCACAGCTCCAGTGACCTGGGTTCGGTTCTGTTTACTGCCACAGTCTCACAGCTCCAGTGACCCGGGTTCAGTTCTGTTTACTGCCACAGTCTCTCAGCTCCAGTGTCCCGGGTTCGGTTCTGTTTACTGCCACAGTCTCACAGCTCCAGTGACCTGGGTTCGGTTCTGTTTACTGCCACAGTCTCACAGCTCCAGTGACCCGGGTTCAGTTCTGTTTACTGCCACAGTCTCACAGCTCCAGTGGCCCGGGTTCGGTTCTGTTTACTGCCACAGTCTCACAGCTCCAGTGACCTGGGTTCGGTTCTGTTTACTGCCACAGTCTCACAGCTCCAGTGACCCGGGTTCGGTTCTGTTTACTGCCACAGTCTCACAGCTCCAGTGTCCTGGGTTCGGTTCTGTTTTCTGCCACAGTCTCACAGCTCCAGTGTCCCGGGTTCAGTTCTGTTTACTGCCACAGTCTCACAGCTCCAGTGTCCCGGGTTCCGTTCTGTTTACTGCCACAGTCTCACAGCTCCAGTGTCCTGGGTTCGGTTCTGGGGACTGCCACAGTCTCACAGCTCCAGTGACCCGGGTTCGGTTCTGTTTACTGCCACAGTCTCACAGCTCCAGTGTCCCGGGTTCAGTTCTGTTTACTGCCACAGTCTCACAGCTCCAGTGACCCGGGTTCGGTTCTGTTTACTGCCACAGTCTCACAGCTCCAGTGACCCGGGTTCAGTTCTGTTTACTGCCACAGTCTCACAGCTCCAGTGTCCCGGGTTCGGTTCTGTTTACTGCCACAGTCTCACAGCTCCAGTGACCTGGGTTCGGTTCTGTTTACTGCCACAGTCTCACAGCTCCAGTGACCCGGGTTCAGTCCTGTTTACTGCCACAGTCTCACAGCTCCAGTGTCCCGGGTTCGGTTCTGTTTCCTGCCACAGTCTCACAGCTCCAGTGACCTGGGTTCGGTTCTGTTTACTGCCACAGTCTCACAGCTCCAGTTACCTGAGTTCGGTTCTGTTTACTGCCACACTCTCACAGCTCCAGTGTCCCGGGTCCGGTTCTGTTTATTGCCACAGTCTCACAGCTCCAGTGACCTGGGTGTGGTTCTGTTTACTGTCACAGTCTCACAGCTCCAGTGACCCGGGTTCAGTTCTGTTTACTGCCACAGTCTCACAGCTCCAGTGTCCCGGGTTCGGTTCTGTTTACTGCCACAGTCTCACAGCTCCAGTGACCTGGGTTCGGTTCTGTTTACTGCCACAGTCTCACAGCTCCAGTGACCTGGGTTCGGTTCTGTTTACTGCCACAGTCTCACAGCTCCAGTGACCCGGGTTCAGTTCTGTTTACTGCCACAGTCTCACAGCTCCAGTGTCCCGGGTTCGGTTCTGTTTACTGCCACAGTCTCACAGCTCCAGTGACCTGGGTTCGGTTCTGTTTACTGCCACAGTCTCACAGCTCCAGTGACCCGGGTTCAGTTCTGTTTACTGCCACAGTCTCACAGCTCCAGTGTCCCGGGTTCGGTTCTGTTTACTGCCACAGTCTCACAGCTCCAGTGACCTGGGTTCGGTTCTGTTTACTGCCACAGTCTCACAGCTCCAGTGACCCGGGTTCGGTTCTGTTTCCTGCCACAGTCTCACAGCTCCAGTGACCTGGGTTCGGTTCTGTTTACTGCCACCGTCTCACAGCTCCAGTGACCTGAGTTCGGTTCTGTTTACTGCCACAGTCTCACAGCTCCAGTGACCTGGGTGTGGTTCTGTTTACTGTCACAGTCTCACAGCTCCAGTGACCCGGGTTCAGTTCTGTTTACTGCCACAGTCTCACAGCTCCAGTGTCCCGGGTTCGGTTCTGTTTACTGCCACAGTCTCACAGCTCCAGTGACCTGGGTTCGGTTCTGTTTACTGCCACAGTCTCACAGCTCCAGTGACCTGGGTTCGGTTCTGTTTACTGCCACAGTCTCACAGCTCCAGTGACCCGGGTTCAGTTCTGTTTACTGCCACAGTCTCACAGCTCCAGTGTCCCGGGTTCGGTTCTGTTTACTGCCACAGTCTCACAGCTCCAGTGACCTGGGTTCGTTTCTGTTTACTGCCACAGTCTCACAGCTCCAGTGACCCGGGTTCAGTTCTGTTTACTGCCACAGTCTCACAGCTCCAGTGTCCCGGGTTCGGTTCTGTTTACTGCCACAGTCTCACAGCTCCAGTGTCCCGGGTTCGGTTCTGTTTACTGCCACAGTCTCACAGCTCCAGTGACCTGGGTTCGGTTCTGTTTACTGCCACAGTCTCACAGCTCCAGTGACCCGGGTTCGGTTCTGTTTACTGCCACAGTCTCACAGCTCCAGTGTCCTGGGTTCGGTTCTGGGGACTGCCACAGTCTCACAGCTCCAGTGACCCGGGTTCGGTTCTGTTTACTGCCACAGTCTCACAGCTCCAGTGTCCCGGGTTCAGTTCTGTTTACTGCCACAGTCTCACAGCTCCAGTGACCCGGGTTCGGTTCTGTTTACTGCCACAGTCTCACAGCTCCAGTGACCCGGGTTCAGTTCTGTTTACTGCCACAGTCTCACAGCTCCAGTGTCCCGGGTTCGGTTCTGTTTACTGCCACAGTCTCACAGCTCCAGTGACCTGGGTTCGGTTCTGTTTACTGCCACAGTCTCACAGCTCCAGTGACCCGGGTTCAGTCCTGTTTACTGCCACAGTCTCACAGCTCCAGTGTCCCGGGTTCGGTTCTGTTTCCTGCCACAGTCTCACAGCTCCAGTGTCCCGGGTTCGGTTCTGTTTACTGCCACAGTCTCACAGCTCCAGTGACCTGGGTTCGGTTCTGTTTACTGCCACAGTCTCACAGCTCCAGTGACCTGAGTTCGGTTCTGTTTACTGCCACAGTCTCACAGCTCCAGTGACCTGGGTGTGGTTCTGTTTACTGTCACAGTCTCACAGCTCCAGTGACCCGGGTTCAGTTCTGTTTACTGCCACAGTCTCACAGCTCCAGTGTCCCGGGTTCGGTTCTGTTTACTGCCACAGTCTCACAGCTCCAGTGACCTGGGTTCGGTTCTGTTTACTGCCACAGTCTCACAGCTCCAGTGACCTGTGTTCGGTTCTGTTTACTGCCACAGTCTCACAGCTCCAGTGACCCCGGTTCAGTTCTGTTTACTGCCACAGTCTCACAGCTCCAGTGTCCCGGGTTCGGTTCTGTTTACTGCCACAGTCTCACAGCTCCAGTGACCTGGGTTCGGTTCTGTTTACTGCCACAGTCTCACAGCTCCAGTGACCCGGGTTCAGTTCTGTTTACTGCCACAGTCTCACAGCTCCAGTGTCCCGGGTTTGGTTCTGTTTACTGCCACAGTCTCACAGCTCCAGTGACCTGGGTTCGGTTCTGTTTACTGCCACAGTCTCACAGCTCCAGTGACCCGGGTTCGGTTCTGTTTACTGCCACAGTCTCACAGCTCCAGTGTCCTGGGTTCGGTTCTGTTTTCTGCCACAGTCTCACAGCTCCAGTGTCCCGGGTTCAGTTCTGTTTACTGCCACAGTCTCACAGCTCCAGTGTCCCGGGTTCCGTTCTGTTTACTGCCACAGTCTCACAGCTCCAGTGACCCGGGTTCGGTTCTGTTTACTGCCACAGTCTCACAGCTCCAGTGTCCCGGGTTCAGTTCTGTTTACTGCCACAGTCTCACAGCTCCAGTGACCCGGGTTCGGTTCTGTTTACTGCCACAGTCTCACAGCTCCAGTGTCCCGGGTTCGGTTCTGTTTACTGCCACAGTCTCACAGCTCCAGTGTCCCGGGTTCGGTTCTGTTTACTGCCACAGTCTCATAGCTCCAGTGACCCGGGTTCGGTTCTGTTTACTGCCACAGTCTCACAGCTCCAGTGTCCCGGGTTCAGTTCTGTTTACTGCCACAGTCTCACAGCTCCAGTGTCCCGGGTTCGGTTCTGTTTACTGCCACAGTCTCACAGCTCCAGTGTCCCGGGTTCGGTTCTGTTTACTGCCACAGTCTCACAGCTCCAGTGTCCCGGGTTCAGTTCTGTTTACTGCCACAGTCTCACAGCTCCAGTGTCCCGGGTTCGGTTCTGTTTACTGCCACAGTCTCACAGCTCCAGTGACCCGGGTTCGGTTCTGTTTACTGCCACAGTCTCACAGCTCCAGTGTCCCGGGTTCCGTTCTGTTTACTGCCACAGTCTCACAGCTCCAGTGACCTGGGTTCGGTTCTGTTTACTGCCACAGTCTCACAGCTCCAGTGTCCCGGGTTCAGTTCTGTTTACTGCCACAGTCTCACAGCTCCAGTGTCCCGGGTTCGGTTCTGTTTACTGCCACAGTCTCACAGCTCCAGTGTCCCGGGTTCGGTTCTGTTTACTGCCACAGTCTCACAGCTCCAGTGACCCGAGTTCGGTTCTGAGTACTGCCACAGTCTCACAGCTCCAGTGACCTGGGTTCGGTTCTGTTTACTGCCACAGTCTCACAGCTCCAGTGTCCCGGGTTCGGTTCTGTTTACTGCCACAGTCTCACAGCTCCAGTGTCCCGGGTTCGGTTCTGTTTACTGCCACAGTCTCACAGCTCCAGTGACCTGGGTTCGGTTCTGTTTACTGCCACAGTCTCACAGCTCCAGTGTCCCGGGTTCGGTTCTGTTTACTGCCACAGTCTCACAGCTCCAGTGACCCGGGTTCAGTTCTGTTTACTGCCACAGTCTCACAGCTCCAGTGTCCCGGGTTCGGTTCTGTTTACTGTCACAGTCTCACAGCTCCAGTGACCCGGGTTCAGTTCTGTTTACTGCCACAGTCTCACAGCTCCAGTGTCCCGGGTTAGGTTCTGTTTACTGTCACAGTCTCACAGCTCCAGTGACCCGGGTTCGGTTCTGTTTACTGCCACAGTCTCACAGCTCCAGTGACCCAGGTTCGGTTCTGTTTACTGCCACAGTCTCACAGCTCCAGTGACCTGGGTTCGGTTCTGTTTACTTCCACAGTCTCACAGCTCCAGTGACCTGGGTTCGGTTCTGTTTACTGCCACAGTCTCACAGCTCCAGTGTCCCGGGTTCGGTTCTGTTTACTGCCGCAACCTCACAGCTCCAGTGACCTGGGTTCGGTTCTGTTTACTGCCACAGTCTCACAGCTCCAGTGTCCCGGGTTCAGTTCTGTTTACTGCCACAGTCTCACAGCTCCAGTGTCCTGGGTTCGGTTCTGTTTACTGCCACAGTCTCACAGCTCCAGTGTCCCGGGTTCGGTTCTGTTTACTGCCACAGTCTCACAGCTCCAGTGTCCCGGGTTCTGTTCTGTTTACTGCCACAGTCTCACAGCTCCAGTGTCCCGGGTTCGGTTCTGTTTACTGCCACAGTCTCACAGCTCCCGTGACCCGGGTTCGGTTCTGTTTACTGCCACAGTCTCACAGCTCCAGTGTCCTGGGTTCGGTTCTGTTTACTGCCACAGTCTCACAGCTCCAGTGTCCCGGGTTCAGTTCTGTTTACTGCCACAGTCTCACAGCTCCAGTGTCCCGGGTTCGGTTCTGTTTACTGCCACAGTCTCACAGCTCCAGTGTCCTGGGTTCGGTTCTGGGGACTGCCACAGTCTCACAGCTCCAGTGACCCGGGTTCGGTTCTGTTTACTGCCACAGTCTCACAGCTCCAGTGTCCCGGGTTCAGTTCTGTTTACTGCCACAGTCTCACAGCTCCAGTGACCCGGGTTCGGTTCTGTTTACTGCCAGTCTCACAGCTCCAGTGTCCCGGGTTCGGTTCTGTTTACTGCCACAGTCTCACAGCTCCAGTGTCCCGGGTTCGGTTCTGTTTACTGCCACAGTCTCACAGCTCCAGTGACCCGGGTTCGGTTCTGTTTACTGCCACAGTCTCACAGCTCCGGTGACCCGGGTTCCGTTCTGTTTACTGCCACAGTCTCACAGCTCCAGTGTCCCGGGTTCAGTTCTGTTTACTGCCACAGTCTCACAGCTCCAGTGACCCGGGTGCGGTTCTGTTTACTGCCACAGTCTCACAGCTCCAGTGTCCTGGGTTCGGTTCTGTTTACTGCCACAGCCTCACAGCTCCAGTGACCCGGGTTCGGTTCTGTTTACTGCCACAGTCTCACATCTCCAGTGTCCCGGGTTCGGTTCTGTTTACTGCCACAGTCTCACAGCTCCAGTGTCCTGGGTTCGGTTCTGTTTACTGCCACAGCCTCACAGCTTCAGTGACCCGGGTTCGGTTCTGTTTACTGCCACAGTCTCACAGCTCCAGTGACCCGGGTTCGGTTCTGTTTACTGCCACAGACTCACAGCTCCAGTGTCCCGGGTTCGGTTCTTTTTACTGCCACAGTCTCACAGCTCCAGTGACCCGGGTTCGGTTCTGTTTACTGCCACAGTCTCACATCTCCAGTGTCCCGGGTTCGGTTCTGTTTACTGCCACAGTCTCACAGCTCCAGTGTCCCGGGTTCGGTTCTGTTTACTGCCACAGTCTCACAGCTCCAGTGACCCGGGTTCAGTTCTGTTTACTGCCACAGTCTCACAGCTCCAGTGTCCCGGGTTCGGTTCTGTTTACTGCCACAGTCTCACAGCTCCAGTGACCTGGGTTCGGTTCTGTTTACTGCCACAGTCTCACAGCTCCAGTGACCTGTGTTCGGTTCTGTTTACTGCCACAGTCTCACAGCTCCAGTGACCCGGGTTCGGTTCTGTTTACTGCCACAGTCTCACAGCTCCAGTGACCTGGGTTCGGTTCTGTTTACTGCCACAGTCTCACAGCTCCAGTGACCTGTGTTCGGTTCTGTTTACTGCCACAGTCTCACAGCTCCAGTGACCTGGGTTCGGTTCTGTTTACTGCCACAGTCTCACAGCTCCAGTGACCTGGGTTCGGTTCTGTTTACTGCCACAGTCTCACAGCTCCAGTGACCTGTGTTCGGTTCTGTTTACTGCCACAGTCTCACAGCTCCAGTGACCTGGGTTCGGTTCTGTTTACTGCCACCGTCTCACAGCTCCAGTGACCTGAGTTCGGTTCTGTTTACTGCCACAGTCTCACAGCTCCAGTGACCTGGGTGTGGTTCTGTTTACTGTCACAGTCTCACAGCTCCAGTGACCCGGGTTCAGTTCTGTTTACTGCCACAGTCTCACAGCTCCAGTGTCCCGGGTTCGGTTCTGTTTACTGCCACAGTCTCACAGCTCCAGTGACCTGGGTTCGGTTCTGTTTACTGCCACAGTCTCACAGCTCCAGTGACCTGGGTTCGGTTCTGTTTACTGCCACAGTCTCACAGCTCCAGTGACCCGGGTTCAGTTCTGTTTACTGCCACAGTCTCTCAGCTCCAGTGTCCCGGGTTCGGTTCTGTTTACTGCCACAGTCTCACAGCTCCAGTGACCTGGGTTCGGTTCTGTTTACTGCCACAGTCTCACAGCTCCAGTGACCCGGGTTCAGTTCTGTTTACTGCCACAGTCTCACAGCTCCAGTGGCCCGGGTTCGGTTCTGTTTACTGCCACAGTCTCACAGCTCCAGTGACCTGGGTTCGGTTCTGTTTACTGCCACAGTCTCACAGCTCCAGTGACCCGGGTTCGGTTCTGTTTACTGCCACAGTCTCACAGCTCCAGTGTCCTGGGTTCGGTTCTGTTTTCTGCCACAGTCTCACAGCTCCAGTGTCCCGGGTTCAGTTCTGTTTACTGCCACAGTCTCACAGCTCCAGTGTCCCGGGTTCCGTTCTGTTTACTGCCACAGTCTCACAGCTCCAGTGTCCTGGGTTCGGTTCTGGGGACTGCCACAGTCTCACAGCTCCAGTGACCCGGGTTCGGTTCTGTTTACTGCCACAGTCTCACAGCTCCAGTGTCCCGGGTTCAGTTCTGTTTACTGCCACAGTCTCACAGCTCCAGTGACCCGGGTTCGGTTCTGTTTACTGCCACAGTCTCACAGCTCCAGTGACCCGGGTTCAGTTCTGTTTACTGCCACAGTCTCACAGCTCCAGTGTCCCGGGTTCGGTTCTGTTTACTGCCACAGTCTCACAGCTCCAGTGACCTGGGTTCGGTTCTGTTTACTGCCACAGTCTCACAGCTCCAGTGACCCGGGTTCAGTCCTGTTTACTGCCACAGTCTCACAGCTCCAGTGTCCCGGGTTCGGTTCTGTTTCCTGCCACAGTCTCACAGCTCCAGTGACCTGGGTTCGGTTCTGTTTACTGCCACAGTCTCACAGCTCCAGTTACCTGAGTTCGGTTCTGTTTACTGCCACACTCTCACAGCTCCAGTGTCCCGGGTCCGGTTCTGTTTATTGCCACAGTCTCACAGCTCCAGTGACCTGGGTGTGGTTCTGTTTACTGTCACAGTCTCACAGCTCCAGTGACCCGGGTTCAGTTCTGTTTACTGCCACAGTCTCACAGCTCCAGTGTCCCGGGTTCGGTTCTGTTTACTGCCACAGTCTCACAGCTCCAGTGACCTGGGTTCGGTTCTGTTTACTGCCACAGTCTCACAGCTCCAGTGACCTGGGTTCGGTTCTGTTTACTGCCACAGTCTCACAGCTCCAGTGACCCGGGTTCAGTTCTGTTTACTGCCACAGTCTCACAGCTCCAGTGTCCCGGGTTCGGTTCTGTTTACTGCCACAGTCTCACAGCTCCAGTGACCTGGGTTCGGTTCTGTTTACTGCCACAGTCTCACAGCTCCAGTGACCCGGGTTCAGTTCTGTTTACTGCCACAGTCTCACAGCTCCAGTGTCCCGGGTTCGGTTCTGTTTACTGCCACAGTCTCACAGCTCCAGTGACCTGGGTTCGGTTCTGTTTACTGCCACAGTCTCACAGCTCCAGTGACCCGGGTTCGGTTCTGTTTCCTGCCACAGTCTCACAGCTCCAGTGACCTGGGTTCGGTTCTGTTTACTGCCACAGTCTCACAGCTCCAGTGACCTGAGTTCGGTTCTGTTTACTGCCACAGTCTCACAGCTCCAGTGACCTGGGTGTGGTTCTGTTTACTGTCACAGTCTCACAGCTCCAGTGACCCGGGTTCAGTTCTGTTTACTGCCACAGTCTCACAGCTCCAGTGTCCCGGGTTCGGTTCTGTTTACTGCCACAGTCTCACAGCTCCAGTGACCTGGGTTCGGTTCTGTTTACTGCCACAGTCTCACAGCTCCAGTGACCTGGGTTCGGTTCTGTTTACTGCCACAGTCTCACAGCTCCAGTGACCCGGGTTCAGTTCTGTTTACTGCCACAGTCTCACAGCTCCAGTGTCCCGGGTTCGGTTCTGTTTACTGCCACAGTCTCACAGCTCCAGTGACCTGGGTTCGTTTCTGTTTACTGCCACAGTCTCACAGCTCCAGTGACCCGGGTTCAGTTCTGTTTACTGCCACAGTCTCACAGCTCCAGTGTCCCGGGTTCGGTTCTGTTTACTGCCACAGTCTCACAGCTCCAGTGTCCCGGGTTCGGTTCTGTTTACTGCCACAGTCTCACAGCTCCAGTGACCTGGGTTCGGTTCTGTTTACTGCCACAGTCTCACAGCTCCAGTGACCCGGGTTCGGTTCTGTTTACTGCCACAGTCTCACAGCTCCAGTGTCCTGGGTTCGGTTCTGGGGACTGCCACAGTCTCACAGCTCCAGTGACCCGGGTTCGGTTCTGTTTACTGCCACAGTCTCACAGCTCCAGTGTCCCGGGTTCAGTTCTGTTTACTGCCACAGTCTCACAGCTCCAGTGACCCGGGTTCGGTTCTGTTTACTGCCACAGTCTCACAGCTCCAGTGACCCGGGTTCAGTTCTGTTTACTGCCACAGTCTCACAGCTCCAGTGTCCCGGGTTCGGTTCTGTTTACTGCCACAGTCTCACAGCTCCAGTGACCTGGGTTCGTTTCTGTTTACTGCCACAGTCTCACAGCTCCAGTGACCCGGGTTCAGTCCTGTTTACTGCCACAGTCTCACAGCTCCAGTGTCCCGGGTTCGGTTCTGTTTCCTGCCACAGTCTCACAGCTCCAGTGTCCCGGGTTCGGTTCTGTTTACTGCCACAGTCTCACAGCTCCAGTGACCTGGGTTCGGTTCTGTTTACTGCCACAGTCTCACAGCTCCAGTGACCTGAGTTCGGTTCTGTTTACTGCCACAGTCTCACAGCTCCAGTGACCTGGGTGTGGTTCTGTTTACTGTCACAGTCTCACAGCTCCAGTGACCCGGGTTCAGTTCTGTTTACTGCCACAGTCTCACAGCTCCAGTGTCCCGGGTTCGGTTCTGTTTACTGCCACAGTCTCACAGCTCCAGTGACCTGGGTTCGGTTCTGTTTACTGCCACAGTCTCACAGCTCCAGTGACCTGGGTTCGGTTCTGTTTACTGCCACAGTCTCACAGCTCCAGTGACCCCGGTTCAGTTCTGTTTACTGCCACAGTCTCACAGCTCCAGTGACCCGGGTTCGGTTCTGTTTACTGCCACAGTCTCACAGCTCCAGTGACCTGGGTTCGGTTCTGTTTACTGCCACAGTCTCACAGCTCCAGTGACCCGGGTTCGGTTCTGTTTACTGCCACAGTCTCACAGCTCCAGTGTCCTGGGTTCGGTTCTGTTTTCTGCCACAGTCTCACAGCTCCAGTGTCCCGGGTTCAGTTCTGTTTACTGCCACAGTCTCACAGCTCCAGTGTCCCGGGTTCCGTTCTGTTTACTGCCACAGTCTCACAGCTCCAGTGTCCTGGGTTCGGTTCTGTTTACTGCCACAGTCTCACAGCTCCAGTGTCCCGGGTTCGGTTCTGTTTACTGCCACAGTCTCACAGCTCCAGTGACCTGGGTTCGGTTCTGTTTACTGCCACAGTCTCACAGCTCCAGTGACCCGGGTTCGGTTCTGTTTACTGCCACAGTCTCACAGCTCCAGTGTCCTGGGTTCGGTTCTGTTTTCTGCCACAGTCTCACAGCTCCAGTGTCCCGGGTTCAGTTCTGTTTACTGCCACAGTCTCACAGCTCCAGTGTCCCGGGTTCGGTTCTGTTTACTGCCACAGTCTCACAGCTCCAGTGACCCGGGTTCGGTTCTGTTTACTGCCACAGTCTCACAGCTCCAGTGTCCCGGGTTCCGTTCTGTTTACTGCCACAGTCTCACAGCTCCAGTGACCCGGGTTCGGTTCTGTTTACTGCCACAGTCTCACAGCTCCAGTGTCCCGGGTTCAGTTCTGTTTACTGCCACAGTCTCACAGCTCCAGTGACCCGGGTTCGGTTCTGTTTACTGCCACAGTCTCACAGCTCCAGTGTCCCGGGTTCGGTTCTGTTTACTGCCACAGTCTCACAGCTCCAGTGTCCCGGGTTCGGTTCTGTTTACTGCCACAGTCTCACAGCTCCAGTGACCCGGGTTCGGTTCTGTTTACTGCCACAGTCTCACAGCTCCAGTGTCCCGGGTTCAGTTCTGTTTACTGCCACAGTCTCACAGCTCCAGTGTCCCGGGTTCGGTTCTGTTTACTGCCACAGTCTCACAGCTCCAGTGTCCCGGGTTCGGTTCTGTTTACTGCCACAGTCTCACAGCTCCAGTGTCCCGGGTTCAGTTCTGTTTACTGCCACAGTCTCACAGCTCCAGTGTCCCGGGTTCGGTTCTGTTTACTGCCACAGTCTCACAGCTCCAGTGACCCGGGTTCGGTTCTGTTTACTGCCACAGTCTCACAGCTCCAGTGTCCCGGGTTCCGTTCTGTTTACTGCCACAGTCTCACAGCTCCAGTGACCTGGGTTCGGTTCTGTTTACTGCCACAGTCTCACAGCTCCAGTGTCCCGGGTTCAGTTCTGTTTACTGCCACAGTCTCACAGCTCCAGTGTCCCGGGTTCGGTTCTGTTTACTGCCACAGTCTCACAGCTCCAGTGTCCCGGGTTCGGTTCTGTTTACTGCCACAGTCTCACAGCTCCAGTGACCCGAGTTCGGTTCTGAGTACTGCCACAGTCTCACAGCTCCAGTGACCTGGGTTCGGTTCTGTTTACTGCCACAGTCTCACAGCTCCAGTGTCCCGGGTTCGGTTCTGTTTACTGCCACAGTCTCACAGCTCCAGTGTCCCGGGTTCGGTTCTGTTTACTGCCACAGTCTCACAGCTCCAGTGACCTGGGTTCGGTTCTGTTTACTGCCACAGTCTCACAGCTCCAGTGTCCCGGGTTCGGTTCTGTTTACTGCCACAGTCTCACAGCTCCAGTGACCCGGGTTCAGTTCTGTTTACTGCCACAGTCTCACAGCTCCAGTGTCCCGGGTTCGGTTCTGTTTACTGTCACAGTCTCACAGCTCCAGTGACCCGGGTTCAGTTCTGTTTACTGCCACAGTCTCACAGCTCCAGTGTCCCGGGTTAGGTTCTGTTTACTGTCACAGTCTCACAGCTCCAGTGACCCGGGTTCGGTTCTGTTTACTGCCACAGTCTCACAGCTCCAGTGACCCAGGTTCGGTTCTGTTTACTGCCACAGTCTCACAGCTCCAGTGACCTGGGTTCGGTTCTGTTTACTGCCACAGTCTCACAGCTCCAGTGACCTGGGTTCGGTTCTGTTTACTGCCACAGTCTCACAGCTCCAGTGTCCCGGGTTCGGTTCTGTTTACTGCCACAGTCTCACAGCTCCAGTGTCCCGGGTTCGGTTCTGTTTACTGCCACAGTCTCACAGCTCCAGTGACCTGGGTTCAGTTCTGTTTACTGCCACAGTCTCACAGCTCCAGTGACCCGGGTTCGGTTCTGTTTACTGCCACAGCCTCACAGCTCCAGTGTCCCGGGTTCGGTTCTGTTTACTGCCACAGTCTCACAGCTCCAGTGACCTGGGTTCGGTTCTGTTTACTGCCACAGTCTCACAGCTCCAGTGTCCCGGGTTCGGTTCTGTTTACTGTCACAGTCTCACAGCTCCAGTGACCCGGGTTCGGTTCTGTTTACTGCCACAGTCTCACAGCTCCAGTGTCCCGGGTTCGGTTCTGTTTATGCCACAGTCTCACAGCTCCAGTGACCCGGTTTCGGTTCTGTTTACTGCCACAGTCTCACAGCTCCAGTGTCCTGGGTTCGGTTCTGTTTACTGCCACAGCCTCACAGCTCCAGTGACCCGGGTTCGGTTCTGTTTACTGCCACAGTCTCACAGCTCCAGTGTCCCGGGTTCGGTTCTCTTTACTGCCAGAGTCTCACAGTTCCAGTGACCCGGGTTCGGTTCTGTTTACTGCCACAGTCTCACAGCTCCAGTGTCCCGGGTTCGGTTCTGTTTACTGCCACAGTCTCACAGCTCCAGTGACCTGGGTTCGGTTCTGTTTACTGCCACAGTCTCACAGCTCCAGTGTCCCGGGTTCGGTTCTTTTTACTGCCACAGTCTCACAGCTCCAGTGACCCGGGTTCGGTTCTGTTTACTGCCACAGTCTCACAGCTCCAGTGACCCGGGTTCGGTTCTGTTTACTGCCACAGTCTCACAGCTCCAGTGACCTGGGTTCGGTTCTGTTTACTGCCACAGTCTCACAGCTCCAGTGACCCGGGTTCGGTTCTGTTTACTGCCACAGTCTCACAGCTCCAGTGTCCCGGGTTCGGTTCTCTTTACTGCCAGAGTCTCACAGTTCCAGTGACCCGGGTTCGGTTCTGTTTACTGCCACAGTCTCACAGCTCCAGTGTCCCGGGTTCGGTTCTGTTTACTGCCACAGTCTCACAGCTCCAGTGACCTGGGTTCGGTTCTGTTTACTGCCACAGTCTCACAGCTCCAGTGTCCCGGGTTCGGTTCTTTTTACTGCCACAGTCTCACAGCTCCAGTGACCCGGGTTCGGTTCTGTTTACTGCCACAGTCTCACAGCTCCAGTGTCCCGGGTTCGGTTCTGTGTACTGCCACAGTCTCACCGCTCCAGTGACCCGGGTTCGGTTCTGTTTACTGCCACAGTCTCACAGCTCCAGTGACCTGGGTTCGGTTCTGTTTACTGCCACAGTCTCACAGCTCCAGTGTCCCGGGTTCGGTTCTGTTTACTGCCACAGTCTCACAGCTCCAGTGACCCGGGTTCGGTTCTGTTTACTGCCACAGTCTCACAGCTCCAGTGACCCGGGTTCAGTTCTGTTTACTGCCACAGTCTCACAGCTCCAGTGTCCCGGGTTCGGTTCTGTTTACTGCCACAGTCTCACAGCTCCAGTGACCCGGGTTCAGTTCTGTTTACTGCCACAGTCTCACAGCTCCAGTGTCCCGGGTTCGGTTCTGTTTACTGTCAGAGTCTCACAGCTCCAGTGACCTGGGTTCGGTTCTGTTTACTGCCACAGTGTCACAGCTCCAGTTTCCCGGGTTCGGTTCTGTTTACTGCCACAGTCTCACAGCTCCAGTGACCCGGGTTCGGTTCTGTTTACTGCCACAGTCTCACAGCTCCAGTGTCCCGGGTTCAGTTCTGTTTACTGCCACAGTCTCACAGCTCCAGTGTCCCGGGTTCGGTTCTGTTTACTGCCACAGTCTCACAGCTCCAGTGACCCGGGTTCGGTTCTGTTTACTGCCACAGTCTCACAGCTCCAGTGTCCCGGGTTCAGTTCTGTTTACTGCCACAGTCTCACAGCTCCAGTGTCCCGGGTTCGGTTCTGTTTACTGCCACAGTCTCACAGCTCCAGTGACCCGTTTTCGGTTCTGTTTACTGCCACAGTCTCACAGCTCCAGTGACCTGGGTTCGGTTCTGTTTACTGCCACAGTCTCACAGCTCCAGTGTCCCGGGTTCGGTTCTGTTTACTGCCACAGTCTCACAGCTCCAGTGACCCGGGTTCGGTTCTGTTTACTGCCACAGTCTCACAGCTCCAGTGACCCAGGTTCGGTTCTGTTTACTGCCACAGTCTCACAGCTCCAGTGACGTGGGTTCGGTTCTGTTTACTGCCACAGTCTCACAGCTCCAGTGTCCCGGGTTCGGTTCTGTTTACTGCCACAGTCTCACAGCTCCAGTGTCCCGGGTTCGGTTCTGTTTACTGCCACAGTCTCACAGCTCCAGTGACCTGGGTTCGGTTCTGTTTACTGCCACAGTCTCACAGCTCCAGTGTCCCGGGTTCGGTTCTGTTTACTGCCACAGTCTCACAGCTCCAGTGACCCGGGTTCAGTTCTGTTTACTGCCACAGTCTCACAGCTCCAGTGTCCCGGGTTTGGTTCTGTTTACTGCCACAGTCTCACAGCTCCAGTGACCTGGGTTCGGTTCTGTTTACTGCCACAGTCTCACAGCTCCAGTGACCCGGGTTCGGTTCTGTTTACTGCCACAGTCTCACAGCTCCAGTGTCCTGGGTTCGGTTCTGTTTTCTGCCACAGTCTCACAGCTCCAGTGTCCCGGGTTCAGTTCTGTTTACTGCCACAGTCTCACAGCTCCAGTGTCCCGGGTTCCGTTCTGTTTACTGCCACAGTCTCACAGCTCCAGTGTCCTGGGTTCGGTTCTGGGGACTGCCACAGTCTCACAGCTCCAGTGACCCGGGTTCGGTTCTGTTTACTGCCACAGTCTCACAGCTCCAGTGTCCCGGGTTCCGTTCTGTTTACTGCCACAGTCTCACAGCTCCAGTGACCCGGGTTCGGTTCTGTTTACTGCCACAGTCTCACAGCTCCAGTGTCCCGGGTTCAGTTCTGTTGACTGCCACAGTCTCACAGCTCCAGTGACCCGGGTTCGGTTCTGTTTACTGCCACAGTCTCACAGCTCCAGTGTCCCGGGTTCGGTTCTGTTTACTGCCACAGTCTCACAGCTCCAGTGTCCCGGGTTCGGTTCTGTTTACTGCCACAGTCTCACAGCTCCAGTGACCCGGGTTCGGTTCTGTTTACTGCCACAGTCTCACAGCTCCAGTGTCCCGGGTTCAGTTCTGTTTACTGCCACAGTCTCACAGCTCCAGTGTCCCGGGTTCGGTTCTGTTTACTGCCACAGTCTCACAGCTCCAGTGTCCCGGGTTCGGTTCTGTTTACTGCCACAGTCTCACAGCTCCAGTGTCCCGGGTTCAGTTCTGTTTACTGCCACAGTCTCACAGCTCCAGTGTCCCGGGTTCGGTTCTGTTTACTGCCACAGTCTCACAGCTCCAGTGACCCGGGTTCGGTTCTGTTTACTGCCACAGTCTCACAGCTCCAGTGTCCCGGGTTCCGTTCTGTTTACTGCCACAGTCTCACAGCTCCAGTGACCTGGGTTCGGTTCTGTTTACTGCCACAGTCTCACAGCTCCAGTGTCCCGGGTTCAGTTCTGTTTACTGCCACAGTCTCACAGCTCCAGTGTCCCGGGTTCGGTTCTGTTTACTGCCACAGTCTCACAGCTCCAGTGTCCCGGGTTCGGTTCTGTTTACTGCCACAGTCTCACAGCTCCAGTGACCCGAGTTCGGTTCTGAGTACTGCCACAGTCTCACAGCTCCAGTGACCTGGGTTCGGTTCTGTTTACTGCCACAGTCTCACAGCTCCAGTGTCCCGGGTTCGGTTCTGTTTACTGCCACAGTCTCACAGCTCCAGTGTCCCGGGTTCGGTTCTGTTTACTGCCACAGTCTCACAGCTCCAGTGACCTGGGTTCGGTTCTGTTTACTGCCACAGTCTCACAGCTCCAGTGTCCCGGGTTCGGTTCTGTTTACTGCCACAGTCTCACAGCTCCAGTGACCCGGGTTCAGTTCTGTTTACTGCCACAGTCTCACAGCTCCAGTGTCCCGGGTTCGGTTCTGTTTACTGTCACAGTCTCACAGCTCCAGTGACCCGGGTTCAGTTCTGTTTACTGCCACAGTCTCACAGCTCCAGTGTCCCGGGTTAGGTTCTGTTTACTGTCACAGTCTCACAGCTCCAGTGACCCGGGTTCGGTTCTGTTTACTGCCACAGTCTCACAGCTCCAGTGACCCAGGTTCGGTTCTGTTTACTGCCACAGTCTCACAGCTCCAGTGACCTGGGTTCGGTTCTGTTTACTGCCACAGTCTCACAGCTCCAGTGACCTGGGTTCGGTTCTGTTTACTGCCACAGTCTCACAGCTCCAGTGTCCCGGGTTCGGTTCTGTTTACTGCCACAGTCTCACAGCTCCAGTGTCCCGGGTTCGGTTCTGTTTACTGCCACAGTCTCACAGCTCCAGTGACCTGGGTTCAGTTCTGTTTACTGCCACAGTCTCACAGCTCCAGTGACCCGGGTTCGGTTCTGTTTACTGCCACAGCCTCACAGCTCCAGTATCCCGGGTTCGGTTCTGTTTACTGCCACAGTCTCACAGCTCCAGTGACCTGGGTTCGGTTCTGTTTACTGCCACAGTCTCACAGCTCCAGTGTCCCGGGTTCGGTTCTGTTTACTGTCACAGTCTCACAGCTCCAGTGACCCGGGTTCGGTTCTGTTTACTGCCACAGTCTCACAGCTCCAGTGTCCCGGGTTCGGTTCTGTTTACTGCCACAGTCTCACAGCTCCAGTGTCCCGGGTTCGGTTCTGTTTACTGCCACAGTCTCACAGCTCCAGTGACCCGGGTTCGGTTCTGTTTACTGCCACAGTCTCACAGCTCCAGTGTCCCGGGTTCAGTTCTGTTTACTGCCACAGTCTCACAGCTCCAGTGTCCCGGGTTCGGTTCTGTTTATGCCACAGTCTCACAGCTCCAGTGACCCGGTTTCGGTTCTGTTTACTGCCACAGTCTCACAGCTCCAGTGTCCTGGGTTCGGTTCTGTTTACTGCCACAGCCTCACAGCTCCAGTGACCCGGGTTCGGTTCTGTTTACTGCCACAGTCTCACAGCTCCAGTGTCCCGGGTTCGGTTCTCTTTACTGCCAGAGTCTCACAGTTCCAGTGACCCGGGTTCGGTTCTGTTTACTGCCACAGTCTCACAGCTCCAGTGTCCCGGGTTCGGTTCTGTTTACTGCCACAGTCTCACAGCTCCAGTGACCTGGGTTCGGTTCTGTTTACTGCCACAGTCTCACAGCTCCAGTGTCCCGGGTTCGGTTCTTTTTACTGCCACAGTCTCACAGCTCCAGTGACCCGGGTTCGGTTCTGTTTACTGCCACAGTCTCACAGCTCCAGTGACCCGGGTTCGGTTCTGTTTACTGCCACAGTCTCACAGCTCCAGTGACCTGGGTTCGGTTCTGTTTACTGCCACAGTCTCACAGCTCCAGTGACCCGGGTTCGGTTCTGTTTACTGCCACAGTCTCACAGCACCAGTGTCCCGGGTTCGGTTCTCTTTACTGCCAGAGTCTCACAGTTCCAGTGACCCGGGTTCGGTTCTGTTTACTGCCACAGTCTCACAGCTCCAGTGTCCCGGGTTCGGTTCTGTTTACTGCCACAGTCTCACAGCTCCAGTGACCTGGGTTCGGTTCTGTTTACTGCCACAGTCTCACAGCTCCAGTGTCCCGGGTTCGGTTCTTTTTACTGCCACAGTCTCACAGCTCCAGTGACCCGGGTTCGGTTCTGTTTACTGCCACAGTCTCACAGCTCCAGTGTCCCGGGTTCGGTTCTGTGTACTGCCACAGTCTCACCGCTCCAGTGACCCGGGTTCGGTTCTGTTTACTGCCACAGTCTCACAGCTCCAGTGACCTGGGTTCGGTTCTGTTTACTGCCACAGTCTCACAGCTCCAGTGTCCCGGGTTCGGTTCTGTTTACTGCCACAGTCTCACAGCTCCAGTGACCCGGGTTCGGTTCTGTTTACTGCCACAGTCTCACAGCTCCAGTGACCCGGGTTCAGTTCTGTTTACTGCCACAGTCTCACAGCTCCAGTGTCCCGGGTTCGGTTCTGTTTACTGCCACAGTCTCACAGCTCCAGTGACCCGGGTTCAGTTCTGTTTACTGCCACAGTCTCACAGCTCCAGTGTCCCGGGTTCGGTTCTGTTTACTGTCAGAGTCTCACAGCTCCAGTGACCTGGGTTCGGTTCTGTTTACTGCCACAGTGTCACAGCTCCAGTTTCCCGGGTTCGGTTCTGTTTACTGCCACAGTCTCACAGCTCCAGTGACCCGGGTTCGGTTCTGTTTACTGCCACAGTCTCACAGCTCCAGTGTCCCGGGTTCAGTTCTGTTTACTGCCACAGTCTCACAGCTCCAGTGTCCCGGGTTCGGTTCTGTTTACTGCCACAGTCTCACAGCTCCAGTGACCCGGGTTCGGTTCTGTTTACTGCCACAGTCTCACAGCTCCAGTGTCCCGGGTTCAGTTCTGTTTACTGCCACAGTCTCACAGCTCCAGTGTCCCGGGTTCGGTTCTGTTTACTACCACAGTCTCACAGCTCCAGTGACCCGTTTTCGGTTCTGTTTACTGCCACAGTCTCACAGCTCCAGTGACCTGGGTTCGGTTCTGTTTACTGCCACAGTCTCACAGCTCCAGTGTCCCGGGTTCGGTTCTGTTTACTGCCACAGTCTCACAGCTCCAGTGACCCGGGTTCGGTTCTGTTTACTGCCACAGTCTCACAGCTCCAGTGACCCAGGTTCGGTTCTGTTTACTGCCACAGTCTCACAGCTCCAGAGACCTGGGTTCGGTTCTGTTTACTGCCACAGTCTCACAGCTCCAGTGTCCCGGGTTCGGTTCTGTTTACTGCCACAGTCTCACAGCTCCAGTGTCCCGGGTTCGGTTCTGTTTACTGCCACAGTCTCACAGCTCCAGTGACCTGGGTTCGGTTCTGTTTACTGCCACAGTCTCACAGCTCCAGTGTCCCGGGTTCGGTTCTGTTTACTGCCACAGTCTCACAGCTCCAGTGACCCGGGTTCAGTTCTGTTTACTGCCACAGTCTCACAGCTCCAGTGTCCCGGGTTCGGTTCTGTTTACTGTCACAGTCTCACAGCTCCAGTGTCCCGGGTTCGGTTCTGTTTACTGCCACAGTCTCACAGCTCCAGTGACCCGGTTTCGGTTCTGTTTACTGCCACAGTCTCACAGCTCCAGTGTCCTGGGTTCGGTTCTGTTTACTGCCACAGCCTCACAGCTCCAGTGACCCGGGTTCGGTTCTGTTTACTGCCACAGTCTCACAGCTCCAGTGACCCGGGTTCGGTTCTGTTTACTGCCACAGTCTCACAGCTCCAGTGTCCCGGGTTCGGTTCTGTTTACTGCCAGAGTCTCACAGCTCCAGTGACCCGGGTTCGGTTCTGTTTACTGCCACAGTCTCACAGCTCCAGTGTCCCGGGTTCGGTTCTGTTTACTGCCACAGTCTCACAGCTCCAGTGACCCGGGTTCGGTTCTGTTTACTGCCACAGTCTCACAGCTCCAGTGTCCCGGGTTCGGTTCTGTTTACTGCCACAGTCTCACAGCTCCAGTGACCCGGGTTCGGTTCTGTTTACTGCCACAGTCTCACAGCTCCAGTGTCCCGGGTTCGGTTCTGTGTACTGCCACAGTCTCACCGCTCCAGTGACCCGGGTTCGGTTCTGTTTACTGCCACAGCCTCACAGCTCCAGTGTCCCGGGTTCGGTTCTGTTTACTGCCACAGTCTCACAGCTCCAGTGACCTGGGTTCGGTTCTGTTTACTGCCACAGTCTCACAGCTCCAGTGACCTGGGTTCGGTTCTGTTTACTGCCACAGTCTCACAGCTCCAGTGTCCCGGGTTCGGTTCTGTTTACAGCCACAGTCTCACAGCTCCAGTGACCCGGGTTCGGTTCTGTTTACTGCCACAGTCTCACAGCTCCAGGTCCCGGGTTCGGTTCTGTTTACTGTCACAGTCTCACAGCTCCAGTGTCCCGGGTTCGGTTCTGTTTACTGCCACAGTCTCACAGCTCCAGTGACCTGGGTTCGGTTCTGTTTACTGCCACAGTCTCACAGCTCCAGTGACCCGGGTTCGGTTCTGTTTACTGCCACAGTCTCACAGCTCCAGTGACCTGGGTTCGGTTCTGTTTACTGTCACAGTCTCACAGCTCCAGTGACCCGAGTTCAGTTCTGTTTACTGCCACAGTCTCACAGCTCCAGTGTCCCGGGTTCGGTTCTGTTTACTGCCACAGTCTCACAGCTCCAGTGACCTGGGTTCGGTTCTGTTTACTGCCACAGTCTCACAGCTCCAGTGACCTGGGTTCGGTTCTGTTTACTGCCACAGTCTCACAGCTCCAGTGACCCGGGTTCAGTTCTGTTTACTGCCACAGTCTCACAGCTCCAGTGTCCCGGGTTCGGTTCTGTTTACTGCCACAGTCTCACAGCTCCAGTGACCTGGGTTCGGTTCTGTTTACTGCCACAGTCTCACAGCTCCAGTGACCTGGGTTCGGTTCTGTTTACTGCCACAGTCTCACAGCTCCAGTGTCCCGGGTTCGGTTCTGTTTACTGCCACAGTCTCACAGCTCCAGTGACCTGGGTTCGGTTCTGTTTACTGCCACAGTCTCACAGCTCCAGTGACCTGGGTTCGGTTCTGTTTACTGCCACAGTCTCACAGCTCCAGTGACCTGGGTTCGGTTCTGTTTACTGCCACAGTCTCACAGCTCCAGTGACCTGGGTTCGGTTCTGTTTACTGCCACAGTCTCACAGCTCCAGTGTCCCGGGTTCCGTTCTGTTTACTGCCACAGTCTCACAGCTCCAGTGACCTGGGTTCGGTTCTGTTTACTGCCACAGTCTCACAGCTCCAGTGTCCCGGGTTCAGTTCTGTTTACTGCCACAGTCTCACAGCTCCAGTGTCCCGGGTTCGGTTCTGTTTACTGCCACAGTCTCACAGCTCCAGTGTCCCGGGTTCGGTTCTGTTTACTGCCACAGTCTCACAGCTCCAGTGACCCGAGTTCGGTTCTGAGTACTGCCACAGTCTCACAGCTCCAGTGACCTGGGTTCGGTTCTGTTTACTGCCACAGTCTCACAGCTCCAGTGTCCCGGGTTCGGTTCTGTTTACTGCCACAGTCTCACAGCTCCAGTGTCCCGGGTTCGGTTCTGTTTACTGCCACAGTCTCACAGCTCCAGTGACCTGGGTTCGGTTCTGTTTACTGCCACAGTCTCACAGCTCCAGTGTCCCGGGTTCGGTTCTGTTTACTGCCACAGTCTCACAGCTCCAGTGACCCGGGTTCAGTTCTGTTTACTGCCACAGTCTCACAGCTCCAGTGTCCCGGGTTCGGTTCTGTTTACTGTCACAGTCTCACAGCTCCAGTGACCCGGGTTCAGTTCTGTTTACTGCCACAGTCTCACAGCTCCAGTGTCCCGGGTTAGGTTCTGTTTACTGCCACAGTCTCACAGCTCCAGTGACCCAGGTTCGGTTCTGTTTACTGCCACAGTCTCACAGCTCCAGTGACCTGGGTTCGGTTCTGTTTACTGCCACAGTCTCACAGCTCCAGTGACCTGGGTTCGGTTCTGTTTACTGCCACAGTCTCACAGCTCCAGTGTCCCGGGTTCGGTTCTGTTTACTGCCACAGTCTCACAGCTCCAGTGTCCCGGGTTCGGTTCTGTTTACTGCCACAGTCTCACAGCTCCAGTGACCTGGGTTCAGTTCTGTTTACTGCCACAGTCTCACAGCTCCAGTGACCCGGGTTCGGTTCTGTTTACTGCCACAGCCTCACAGCTCCAGTATCCCGGGTTCGGTTCTGTTTACTGCCACAGTCTCACAGCTCCAGTGACCTGGGTTCGGTTCTGTTTACTGTCACAGTCTCACAGCTCCAGTGTCCCGGGTTCGGTTCTGTTTACTGCCACAGTCTCACAGCTCCAGTGACCTGGGTTCGGTTCTGTTTACTGCCACAGTCTCACAGCTCCAGTGTCCCGGGTTCGGTTCTGTTTACTGCCACAGTCTCACAGCTCCAGTGACCCGGGTTCAGTTCTGTTTACTGCCACAGTCTCACAGCTCCAGTGTCCCGGGTTCGGTTCTGTTTACTGTCACAGTCTCACAGCTCCAGTGACCCGGGTTCAGTTCTGTTTACTGCCACAGTCTCACAGCTCCAGTGTCCCGGGTTAGGTTCTGTTTACTGCCACAGTCTCACAGCACCAGTGACCCAGGTTCGGTTCTGTTTACTGCCACAGTCTCACAGCTCCAGTGACCTGGGTTCGGTTCTGTTTACTGCCACAGTCTCACAGCTCCAGTGACCTGGGTTCGGTTCTGTTTACTGCCACAGTCTCACAGCTCCAGTGTCCCGGGTTCGGTTCTGTTTACTGCCACAGTCTCACAGCTCCAGTGTCCCGGGTTCGGTTCTGTTTACTGCCACAGTCTCACAGCTCCAGTGACCTGGGTTCAGTTCTGTTTACTGCCACAGTCTCACAGCTCCAGTGACCCGGGTTCGGTTCTGTTTACTGCCACAGCCTCACAGCTCCAGTATCCCGGGTTCGGTTCTGTTTACTGCCACAGTCTCACAGCTCCAGTGACCTGGGTTCGGTTCTGTTTACTGCCACAGTCTCACAGCTCCAGTGTCCCGGGTTCGGTTCTGTTTACTGTCACAGTCTCACAGCTCCAGTGACCCGGGTTCGGTTCTGTTTACTGCCACAGTCTCACAGCTCCAGTGTCCCGGGTTCGGTTCTGTTTACTGCCAGAGTCTCACAGCTCCAGTGACCCGGGTTCGGTTCTGTTTACTGCCACAGTCTCACAGCTCCAGTGTCCCGGGTTCGGTTCTGTTTACTGCCACAGTCTCACAGCTCCAGTGACCCGGGTTCGGTTCTGTTTACTGCCACAGTCTCACAGCTCCAGTGTCCCGGGTTCGGTTCTGTTTACTGCCACAGTCTCACAGCTCCAGTGACCCGGGTTCGGTTCTGTTTACTGCCACAGTCTCACAGCTCCAGTGTCCCGGGTTCGGTTCTGTGTACTGCCACAGTCTCACCGCTCCAGTGACCCGGGTTCGGTTCTGTTTACTGCCACAGCCTCACAGCTCCAGTGTCCCGGGTTCGGTTCTGTTTACTGCCACAGTCTCACAGCTCCAGTGACCTGGGTTCGGTTCTGTTTACTGCCACAGTCTCACAGCTCCAGTGACCTGGGTTCGGTTCTGTTTACTGCCACAGTCTCACAGCTCCAGTGTCCCGGGTTCGGTTCTGTTTACAGCCACAGTCTCACAGCTCCAGTGACCCGGGTTCGGTTCTGTTTACTGCCACAGTCTCACAGCTCCAGGTCCCGGGTTCGGTTCTGTTTACTGTCACAGTCTCACAGCTCCAGTGTCCCGGGTTCGGTTCTGTTTACTGCCACAGTCTCACAGCTCCAGTGACCTGGGTTCGGTTCTGTTTACTGCCACAGTCTCACAGCTCCAGTGACCCGGGTTCGGTTCTGTTTACTGCCACAGTCTCACAGCTCCAGTGACCTGGGTTCGGTTCTGTTTACTGTCACAGTCTCACAGCTCCAGTGACCCGAGTTCAGTTCTGTTTACTGCCACAGTCTCACAGCTCCAGTGTCCCGGGTTCGGTTCTGTTTACTGCCACAGTCTCACAGCTCCAGTGACCTGGGTTCGGTTCTGTTTACTGCCACAGTCTCACAGCTCCAGTGACCTGGGTTCGGTTCTGTTTACTGCCACAGTCTCACAGCTCCAGTGACCCGGGTTCAGTTCTGTTTACTGCCACAGTCTCACAGCTCCAGTGTCCCGGGTTCGGTTCTGTTTACTGCCACAGTCTCACAGCTCCAGTGACCTGGGTTCGGTTCTGTTTACTGCCACAGTCTCACAGCTCCAGTGACCTGGGTTCGGTTCTGTTTACTGCCACAGTCTCACAGCTCCAGTGTCCCGGGTTCGGTTCTGTTTACTGCCACAGTCTCACAGCTCCAGTGACCTGGGTTCGGTTCTGTTTACTGCCACAGTCTCACAGCTCCAGTGACCTGGGTTCGGTTCTGTTTACTGCCACAGTCTCACAGCTCCAGTGACCTGGGTTCGGTTCTGTTTACTGCCACAGTCTCACAGCTCCAGTGACCTGGGTTCGGTTCTGTTTACTGCCACAGTCTCACAGCTCCAGTGTCCCGGGTTCCGTTCTGTTTACTGCCACAGTCTCACAGCTCCAGTGACCTGGGTTCGGTTCTGTTTACTGCCACAGTCTCACAGCTCCAGTGTCCCGGGTTCAGTTCTGTTTACTGCCACAGTCTCACAGCTCCAGTGTCCCGGGTTCGGTTCTGTTTACTGCCACAGTCTCACAGCTCCAGTGTCCCGGGTTCGGTTCTGTTTACTGCCACAGTCTCACAGCTCCAGTGACCCGAGTTCGGTTCTGAGTACTGCCACAGTCTCACAGCTCCAGTGACCTGGGTTCGGTTCTGTTTACTGCCACAGTCTCACAGCTCCAGTGTCCCGGGTTCGGTTCTGTTTACTGCCACAGTCTCACAGCTCCAGTGTCCCGGGTTCGGTTCTGTTTACTGCCACAGTCTCACAGCTCCAGTGACCTGGGTTCGGTTCTGTTTACTGCCACAGTCTCACAGCTCCAGTGTCCCGGGTTCGGTTCTGTTTACTGCCACAGTCTCACAGCTCCAGTGACCCGGGTTCAGTTCTGTTTACTGCCACAGTCTCACAGCTCCAGTGTCCCGGGTTCGGTTCTGTTTACTGTCACAGTCTCACAGCTCCAGTGACCCGGGTTCAGTTCTGTTTACTGCCACAGTCTCACAGCTCCAGTGTCCCGGGTTAGGTTCTGTTTACTGTCACAGTCTCACAGCTCCAGTGACCCGGGTTCGGTTCTGTTTACTGCCACAGTCTCACAGCTCCAGTGACCCAGGTTCGGTTCTGTTTACTGCCACAGTCTCACAGCTCCAGTGACCTGGGTTCGGTTCTGTTTACTGCCACAGTCTCACAGCTCCAGTGACCTGGGTTCGGTTCTGTTTACTGCCACAGTCTCACAGCTCCAGTGTCCCGGGTTCGGTTCTGTTTACTGCCACAGTCTCACAGCTCCAGTGTCCCGGGTTCGGTTCTGTTTACTGCCACAGTCTCACAGCTCCAGTGACCTGGGTTCAGTTCTGTTTACTGCCACAGTCTCACAGCTCCAGTGACCCGGGTTCGGTTCTGTTTACTGCCACAGCCTCACAGCTCCAGTATCCCGGGTTCGGTTCTGTTTACTGCCACAGTCTCACAGCTCCAGTGACCTGGGTTCGGTTCTGTTTACTGCCACAGTCTCACAGCTCCAGTGTCCCGGGTTCGGTTCTGTTTACTGTCACAGTCTCACAGCTCCAGTGACCCGGGTTCGGTTCTGTTTACTGCCACAGTCTCACAGCTCCAGTGTCCCGGGTTCGGTTCTGTTTACTGCCACAGTCTCACAGCTCCAGTGTCCCGGGTTCGGTTCTGTTTACTGCCACAGTCTCACAGCTCCAGTGACCCGGGTTCGGTTCTGCTTACTGCCACAGTCTCACAGCTCCAGTGTCCTGGGTTCAGTTCTGTTTACTGCCACAGTCTCACAGCTCCAGTGTCCCGGGTTCGGTTCTGTTTATGCCACAGTCTCACAGCTCCAGTGACCCGGTTTCGGTTCTGTTTACTGCCACAGTCTCACAGCTCCAGTGTCCTGGGTTCGGTTCTGTTTACTGCCACAGCCTCACAGCTCCAGTGACCCGGGTTCGGTTCTGTTTACTGCCACAGTCTCACAGCTCCAGTGTCCCGGGTTCGGTTCTCTTTACTGCCAGAGTCTCACAGTTCCAGTGACCCGGGTTCGGTTCTGTTTACTGCCACAGTCTCACAGCTCCAGTGTCCCGGGTTCGGTTCTGTTTACTGCCACAGTCTCACAGCTCCAGTGACCTGGGTTCGGTTCTGTTTACTGCCACAGTCTCACAGCTCCAGTGTCCCGGGTTCGGTTCTTTTTACTGCCACAGTCTCACAGCTCCAGTGACCCGGGTTCGGTTCTGTTTACTGCCACAGTCTCACAGCTCCAGTGACCCGGGTTCGGTTCTGTTTACTGCCACAGTCTCACAGCTCCAGTGACCTGGGTTCGGTTCTGTTTACTGCCACAGTCTCACAGCTCCAGTGACCCGGGTTCGGTTCTGTTTACTGCCACAGTCTCACAGCACCAGTGTCCCGGGTTCGGTTCTCTTTACTGCCAGAGTCTCACAGTTCCAGTGACCCGGGTTCGGTTCTGTTTACTGCCACAGTCTCACAGCTCCAGTGTCCCGGGTTCGGTTCTGTTTACTGCCACAGTCTCACAGCTCCAGTGACCTGGGTTCGGTTCTGTTTACTGCCACAGTCTCACAGCTCCAGTGTCCCGGGTTCGGTTCTTTTTACTGCCACAGTCTCACAGCTGCAGTGACCCGGGTTCGGTTCTGTTTACTGCCACAGTCTCACAGCTCCAGTGTCCCGGGTTCGGTTCTGTGTACTGCCACAGTCTCACCGCTCCAGTGACCCGGGTTCGGTTCTGTTTACTGCCACAGTCTCACAGCTCCAGTGACCTGGGTTCGGTTCTGTTTACTGCCACAGTCTCACAGCTCCAGTGTCCCGGGTTCGGTTCTGTTTACTGCCACAGTCTCACAGCTCCAGTGACCCGGGTTCGGTTCTGTTTACTGTCACAGTCTCACAGCTCCAGTGACCCGAGTTCAGTTCTGTTTACTGCCACAGTCTCACAGCTCCAGTGTCCCGGGTTCGGTTCTGTTTACTGCCACAGTCTCACAGCTCCAGTGACCTGGGTTCGGTTCTGTTTACTGCCACAGTCTCACAGCTCCAGTGACCTGGGTTCGGTTCTGTTTACTGCCACAGTCTCACAGCTCCAGTGACCCGGGTTCAGTTCTGTTTACTGCCACAGTCTCACAGCTCCAGTGTCCCGGGTTCGGTTCTGTTTACTGCCACAGTCTCACAGCTCCAGTGACCTGGGTTCGGTTCTGTTTACTGCCACAGTCTCACAGCTCCAGTGACCTGGGTTCGGTTCTGTTTACTGCCACAGTCTCACAGCTCCAGTGTCCCGGGTTCGGTTCTGTTTACTGCCACAGTCTCACAGCTCCAGTGACCTGGGTTCGGTTCTGTTTACTGCCACAGTCTCACAGCTCCAGTGACCTGGGTTCGGTTCTGTTTACTGCCACAGTCTCACAGCTCCAGTGACCTGGGTTCGGTTCTGTTTACTGCCACAGTCTCACAGCTCCAGTGACCTGGGTTCGGTTCTGTTTACTGCCACAGTCTCACAGCTCCAGTGTCCCGGGTTCCGTTCTGTTTACTGCCACAGTCTCACAGCTCCAGTGACCTGGGTTCGGTTCTGTTTACTGCCACAGTCTCACAGCTCCAGTGTCCCGGGTTCAGTTCTGTTTACTGCCACAGTCTCACAGCTCCAGTGTCCCGGGTTCGGTTCTGTTTACTGCCACAGTCTCACAGCTCCAGTGTCCCGGGTTCGGTTCTGTTTACTGCCACAGTCTCACAGCTCCAGTGACCCGAGTTCGGTTCTGAGTACTGCCACAGTCTCACAGCTCCAGTGACCTGGGTTCGGTTCTGTTTACTGCCACAGTCTCACAGCTCCAGTGTCCCGGGTTCGGTTCTGTTTACTGCCACAGTCTCACAGCTCCAGTGTCCCGGGTTCGGTTCTGTTTACTGCCACAGTCTCACAGCTCCAGTGACCTGGGTTCGGTTCTGTTTACTGCCACAGTCTCACAGCTCCAGTGTCCCGGGTTCGGTTCTGTTTACTGCCACAGTCTCACAGCTCCAGTGACCCGGGTTCAGTTCTGTTTACTGCCACAGTCTCACAGCTCCAGTGTCCCGGGTTCGGTTCTGTTTACTGTCACAGTCTCACAGCTCCAGTGACCCGGGTTCAGTTCTGTTTACTGCCACAGTCTCACAGCTCCAGTGTCCCGGGTTAGGTTCTGTTTACTGTCACAGTCTCACAGCTCCAGTGACCCGGGTTCGGTTCTGTTTACTGCCACAGTCTCACAGCTCCAGTGACCCAGGTTCGGTTCTGTTTACTGCCACAGTCTCACAGCTCCAGTGACCTGGGTTCGGTTCTGTTTACTGCCACAGTCTCACAGCTCCAGTGACCTGGGTTCGGTTCTGTTTACTGCCACAGTCTCACAGCTCCAGTGTCCCGGGTTCGGTTCTGTTTACTGCCACAGTCTCACAGCTCCAGTGTCCCGGGTTCGGTTCTGTTTACTGCCACAGTCTCACAGCTCCAGTGACCTGGGTTCAGTTCTGTTTACTGCCACAGTCTCACAGCTCCAGTGACCCGGGTTCGGTTCTGTTTACTGCCACAGCCTCACAGCTCCAGTATCCCGGGTTCGGTTCTGTTTACTGCCACAGTCTCACAGCTCCAGTGACCTGGGTTCGGTTCTGTTTACTGCCACAGTCTCACAGCTCCAGTGTCCCGGGTTCGGTTCTGTTTACTGTCACAGTCTCACAGCTCCAGTGACCCGGGTTCGGTTCTGTTTACTGCCACAGTCTCACAGCTCCAGTGTCCCGGGTTCGGTTCTGTTTACTGCCACAGTCTCACAGCTCCAGTGTCCCGGGTTCGGTTCTGTTTACTGCCACAGTCTCACAGCTCCAGTGACCCGGGTTCGGTTCTGTTTACTGCCACAGTCTCACAGCTCCAGTGTCCCGGGTTCAGTTCTGTTTACTGCCACAGTCTCACAGCTCCAGTGTCCCGGGTTCGGTTCTGTTTATGCCACAGTCTCACAGCTCCAGTGACCCGGTTTCGGTTCTGTTTACTGCCACAGTCTCACAGCTCCAGTGTCCTGGGTTCGGTTCTGTTTACTGCCACAGCCTCACAGCTCCAGTGACCCGGGTTCGGTTCTGTTTACTGCCACAGTCTCACAGCTCCAGTGTCCCGGGTTCGGTTCTCTTTACTGCCAGAGTCTCACAGTTCCAGTGACCCGGGTTCGGTTCTGTTTACTGCCACAGTCTCACAGCTCCAGTGTCCCGGGTTCGGTTCTGTTTACTGCCACAGTCTCACAGCTCCAGTGACCTGGGTTCGGTTCTGTTTACTGCCACAGTCTCACAGCTCCAGTGTCCCGGGTTCGGTTCTTTTTACTGCCACAGTCTCACAGCTCCAGTGACCCGGGTTCGGTTCTGTTTACTGCCACAGTCTCACAGCTCCAGTGACCCGGGTTCGGTTCTGTTTACTGCCACAGTCTCACAGCTCCAGTGACCTGGGTTCGGTTCTGTTTACTGCCACAGTCTCACAGCTCCAGTGACCCGGGTTCGGTTCTGTTTACTGCCACAGTCTCACAGCACCAGTGTCCCGGGTTCGGTTCTCTTTACTGCCAGAGTCTCACAGTTCCAGTGACCCGGGTTCGGTTCTGTTTACTGCCACAGTCTCACAGCTCCAGTGTCCCGGGTTCGGTTCTGTTTACTGCCACAGTCTCACAGCTCCAGTGACCTGGGTTCGGTTCTGTTTACTGCCACAGTCTCACAGCTCCAGTGTCCCGGGTTCGGTTCTTTTTACTGCCACAGTCTCACAGCTGCAGTGACCCGGGTTCGGTTCTGTTTACTGCCACAGTCTCACAGCTCCAGTGTCCCGGGTTCGGTTCTGTGTACTGCCACAGTCTCACCGCTCCAGTGACCCGGGTTCGGTTCTGTTTACTGCCACAGTCTCACAGCTCCAGTGACCTGGGTTCGGTTCTGTTTACTGCCACAGTCTCACAGCTCCAGTGTCCCGGGTTCGGTTCTGTTTACTGCCACAGTCTCACAGCTCCAGTGACCCGGGTTCGGTTCTGTTTACTGCCACAGTCTCACAGCTCCAGTGACCCGGGTTCAGTTCTGTTTACTGCCACAGTCTCACAGCTCCAGTGTCCCGGGTTCGGTTCTGTTTACTGCCACAGTCTCACAGCTCCAGTGACCCGGGTTCAGTTCTGTTTACTGCCACAGTCTCACAGCTCCAGTGTCCCGGGTTCGGTTCTGTTTACTGTCAGAGTCTCACAGCTCCAGTGACCTGGGTTCGGTTCTGTTTACTGCCACAGTGTCACAGCTCCAGTTTCCCGGGTTCGGTTCTGTTTACTGCCACAGTCTCACAGCTCCAGTGACCCGGGTTCGGTTCTGTTTACTGCCACAGTCTCACAGCTCCAGTGTCCCGGGTTCAGTTCTGTTTACTGCCACAGTCTCACAGCTCCAGTGTCCCGGGTTCGGTTCTGTTTACTGCCACAGTCTCACAGCTCCAGTGACCCGGGTTCGGTTCTGTTTACTGCCACAGTCTCACAGCTCCAGTGTCCCGGGTTCAGTTCTGTTTACTGCCACAGTCTCACAGCTCCAGTGTCCCGGGTTCGGTTCTGTTTACTGCCACAGTCTCACAGCTCCAGTGACCCGTTTTCGGTTCTGTTTACTGCCACAGTCTCACAGCTCCAGTGACCTGGGTTCGGTTCTGTTTACTGCCACAGTCTCACAGCTCCAGTGTCCCGGGTTCGGTTCTGTTTACTGCCACAGTCTCACAGCTCCAGTGACCCGGGTTCGGTTCTGTTTACTGCCACAGTCTCACAGCTCCAGTGACCCAGGTTCGGTTCTGTTTACTGCCACAGTCTCACAGCTCCAGTGACCTGGGTTCGGTTCTGTTTACTGCCACAGTCTCACAGCTCCAGTGTCCCGGGTTCGGTTCTGTTTACTGCCACAGTCTCACAGCTCCAGTGTCCCGGGTTCGGTTCTGTTTACTGCCACAGTCTCACAGCTCCAGTGACCTGGGTTCGGTTCTGTTTACTGCCACAGTCTCACAGCTCCAGTTTCCCGGGTTCGGTTCTGTTTACTGCCACAGTCTCACAGCTCCAGTGACCCGGGTTCAGTTCTGTTTACTGCCACAGTCTCACAGCTCCAGTGTCCCGGGTTCGGTTCTGTTTACTGTCACAGTCTCACAGCTCCAGTGTCCCGGGTTCGGTTCTGTTTACTGCCACAGTCTCACAGCTCCAGTGACCCGGTTTCGGTTCTGTTTACTGCCACAGTCTCACAGCTCCAGTGTCCTGGGTTCGGTTCTGTTTACTGCCACAGCCTCACAGCTCCAGTGACCCGGGTTCGGTTCTGTTTACTGCCACAGTCTCACAGCTCCAGTGACCCGGGTTCGGTTCTGTTTACTGCCACAGTCTCACAGCTCCAGTGTCCCGGGTTCGGTTCTGTTTACTGCCAGAGTCTCACAGCTCCAGTGACCCGGGTTCGGTTCTGTTTACTGCCACAGTCTCACAGCTCCAGTGTCCCGGGTTCGGTTCTGTTTACTGCCACAGTCTCACAGCTCCAGTGACCCGGGTTCGGTTCTGTTTACTGCCACAGTCTCACAGCTCCAGTGTCCCGGGTTCGGTTCTGTTTACTGCCACAGTCTCACAGCTCCAGTGACCCGGGTTCGGTTCTGTTTACTGCCACAGTCTCACAGCTCCAGTGTCCCGGGTTCGGTTCTGTGTACTGCCACAGTCTCACCGCTCCAGTGACCCGGGTTCGGTTCTGTTTACTGCCACAGCCTCACAGCTCCAGAGTCCCGGGTTCGGTTCTGTTTACTGCCACAGTCTCACAGCTCCAGTGACCTGGGTTCGGTTCTGTTTACTGCCACAGTCTCACAGCTCCAGTGACCTGGGTTCGGTTCTGTTTACTGCCACAGTCTCACAGCTCCAGTGTCCCGGGTTCGGTTCTGTTTACAGCCACAGTCTCACAGCTCCAGTGACCCGGGTTCGGTTCTGTTTACTGCCACAGTCTCACAGCTCCAGGTCCCGGGTTCGGTTCTGTTTACTGTCACAGTCTCACAGCTCCAGTGTCCCGGGTTCGGTTCTGTTTACTGCCACAGTCTCACAGCTCCAGTGACCTGGGTTCGGTTCTGTTTACTGCCACAGTCTCACAGCTCCAGTGACCCGGGTTCGGTTCTGTTTACTGCCACAGTCTCACAGCTCCAGTGACCTGGGTTCGGTTCTGTTTACTGTCACAGTCTCACAGCTCCAGTGACCCGAGTTCAGTTCTGTTTACTGCCACAGTCTCACAGCTCCAGTGTCCCGGGTTCGGTTCTGTTTACTGCCACAGTCTCACAGCTCCAGTGACCTGGGTTCGGTTCTGTTTACTGCCACAGTCTCACAGCTCCAGTGACCTGGGTTCGGTTCTGTTTACTGCCACAGTCTCACAGCTCCAGTGACCCGGGTTCAGTTCTGTTTACTGCCACAGTCTCACAGCTCCAGTGTCCCGGGTTCGGTTCTGTTTACTGCCACAGTCTCACAGCTCCAGTGACCTGGGTTCGGTTCTGTTTACTGCCACAGTCTCACAGCTCCAGTGACCTGGGTTCGGTTCTGTTTACTGCCACAGTCTCACAGCTCCAGTGTCCCGGGTTCGGTTCTGTTTACTGCCACAGTCTCACAGCTCCAGTGACCTGGGTTCGGTTCTGTTTACTGCCACAGTCTCACAGCTCCAGTGACCTGGGTTCGGTTCTGTTTACTGCCACAGTCTCACAGCTCCAGTGACCTGGGTTCGGTTCTGTTTACTGCCACAGTCTCACAGCTCCAGTGACCTGGGTTCGGTTCTGTTTACTGCCACAGTCTCACAGCTCCAGTGACCTGGGTTCGGTTCTGTTTACTGCCACAGTCTCACAGCTCCAGTGACCTGGGTTCGGTTCTGTTTACTGCCACAGTCTCACAGCTCCAGTGACCTGGGTTCGGTTCTGTTTACTGCCACAGTCTCACACCTCCAGTGACCCGTGTTCAGTTCTGTTTACTGCCACAGTCTCACAGCTCCAGTGTCCCGGGTTCAGTTCTGTTTACTGCCACAGTCTCACAGCTCCAGTGACCTGGGTTCGGTTCTGTTTACTGCCACAGTCTCACAGCTCCAGTGACCCGGGTTTGGTTCTGTTTACTGCCACAGTCTCACAGCTCCAGTGACCCGGGTTCAGTTCTGTTTACTGCCACAGTCTCACAGCTCCAGTGACCTGAGTTCGGTTCTGTTTACTGCCACAGTCTCACAGCTCCAGTGACCTGGGTTCGGTTCTGTTTACTGCCACTGTCTCACAGCTCCAGTGACCTGGGTTCGGTTCTGTTTACTGCCACAGTCTCACAGCTCCAGTGACCCGGGTTAAGTTCTGTTTACTGCCACAGTCTCACAGCTCCAGTGTCCCGGGTTCGGTTCTGTTTACTGCCACAGTCTCACAGCTCCAGTGACCTGGGTTCGGTTCTGTTTACTGCCACAGTCTCACAACTCCAGTGACCTGGGTTCGGTTCTGTTTACTGCCACAGTCTCACAGCTCCAGTGACCTGGGTTCGGTTCTGTTTACTGCCACAGTCTCACAGCTCCAGTGACCCGGGTTAAGTTCTGTTTACTGCCACAGTCTCACAGCTCCAGTGTCCCGGGTTCGGTTCTGTTTACTGCCACAGTCTCACAGCTCCAGTGACCTGGGTTCGGTTCTGTTTACTGCCACAGTCTCACAGCTCCAGTGACCTGGGTTCGGTTCTGTTTACTGCCACAGTCTCACAGCTCCAGTGACCCGGGTTAAGTTCTGTTTACTGCCACAGTCTCACAGCTCCAGTGACCCGGGTTAAGTTCTGTTTACTGCCACAGTCTCACAGCTCCAGTGTCCCGGGTTCGGTTCTGTTTACTGCCACAGTCTCACAGCTCCAGTGACCTGGGTTCGGTTCTGTTTACTGCCACAGTCTCACAGCTCCAGTGACCTGGGTTCGGTTCTGTTTACTGCCACAGTCTCACAGCTCCAGTGACCCGGGTTCAGTTCTGTTTACTGCCACAGTCTCACAGCTCCAGTGTCCCGGGTTCGGTTCTGTTTACTGCCACAGTCTCACAGCTCCAGTGACCTGGGTTCGGTTCTGTTTACTGCCACAGTCTCACAGCTCCAGTGACCTGGGTTCAGTTCTGTTTACTGCCACAGCCTCACAGCTCCAGTGACCTGGGTTCAGTTCTGTTTACTGTCACAGTCTCACAGCTCCAGTGACCTGGGTTCAGTTCTGTTTACTGCCACAGTCTCACAGCTCCAGTGTCCGGGGTTCGGTTCTGTTTACTGCCACAGTCTCACAGCTCCAGTGTCCCGGGTTCGGTTCTGTTTACTGCCACAGTCTCACAGCTCCAGTGACCCGGGTTCGGTTCTGTTTACTGCCACAGTCTCACAGCTCCAGTGACCTGAGTTCGGTTCTGTTTACCGCCACAGTCTCACAGCTCCAGTGACCCGGGTTCGGTTCTGTTTACTGCCACAGTCTCACAGCTCCAGTGACCCGGGTTAAGTTCTGTTTACTGCCACAGTCTCACAGCTCCAGTGTCCCGGGTTCGGTTCTGTTTACTGCCACAGTCTCACAGCTCCAGTGACCTGGGTTCGGTTCTGTTTACTGCCACAGTCTCACAGCTCCAGTGAGCCGGGTTCGGTTCTGTTTACTGCCACAGTCTCACAGCTCCAGTGACCTGGGTTCGGTTCTGTTTACTGCCACAGTCTCATAGCTCCAGTGACCTGGGTTCGGTTCTGTTTACTGCCACAGTCTCACAGCTCCAGTGACCCGGGTTCAGTTCTGTTTACTGCCACAGTCTCACAGCTCCAGTGTCCCGGGTTCGGTTCTGTTTACTGCCACAGTCTCACAGCTCCAGTGACCTGGGTTCGGTTCTGTTTACTGCCACAGTCTCACAGCTCCAGTGACCTGGGTTCAGTTCTGATTACTGCCACAGTCTCACAGCTCCAGTGACCCGGGTTCAGTTCTGTTTACTGCCACAGTCTCACAGCTCCAGTGTCCTGGGTTCGGTTCTGTTTACTGCCACAGTCTCACAGCTCCAGTGACCTGGGTTCGGTTCTGTTTACTGCCACAGTCTCACAGCTCCAGTGACCTGGGTTCAGTTCTGTTTACTGCCACAGCCTCACAGCTCCAGTGACCTGGGTTCAGTTCTGTTTACTGCCACAGCCTCACAGCTCCAGTGACCTGAGTTCGGTTCTGTTTACTGCCACAGTCTCACAGCTCCAGTGACCTGGGTTCGGTTCTGTTCACTGCCACAGTCTCACAGCTCCAGTGACCTGGGTTAAGTTCTGTTTACTGCCACAGTCTCACAGCTCCAGTGTCCCGGGTTCGGTTCTGTTTACTGCCACAGTCTCACAGCTCCAGTGACCCGGGTTAAGTTCTGTTTACTGCCACAGTCTCACAGCTCCAGTGTCCCGGGTTCGGTTCTGTTTACTGCCACAGTCTCACAGCTCCAGTGACCTGGGTTCGGTTCTGTTTACTGCCACAGTCTCACAGCTCCAGTGACCCGGGTTCAGTTCTGTTTACTGCCACAGTCTCACAGCTCCAGTGTCCCGGGTTCGGTTCTGTTTACTGCCACAGTCTCACAGCTCCAGTGACCTGGCTTCGGTTCTGTTTACTGCCACAGCCTCACAGCTCCAGTGACCTGGGTTCAGTTCTGTTTACTGCCACAGCCTCACAGCTCCAGTGACCTGGGTTCAGTTCTGTTTACTGCCACAGTCTCACAGCTCCAGTGACCTGGGTTCGGTTCTGTTTACTGCCACAGTCTCACAGCTCCAGTGACCCGGGTTCGGTTCTGTTTACTGCCACAGTCCCACAGCTCCAGTGACCTGAGTTCGGTTCTGTTTACTGCCACAGTCTCACAGCTCCAGTGACCTGGGTTCGGTTCTGTTTACTGCCACAGTCTCACAGCTCCAGTGACCCGGGTTCAGTTCTGTTTACTGCCACAGTCTCACAGCTCCAGTGTCCCGGGTTCGGTTCTGTTTACTGCCACAGTCTCACAGCTCCAGTGACCCGGGTTCGGTTCTGTTTACTGCCACAGTCTCACAGCTCCAGTGACCTGGGTTCGGTTCTGTTTACTGCCACAGTCTCACAGCTCCAGTGACCTGGGTTCGGTTCTGTTTACTGCCACAGTCTCACAGCTCCAGTGACCCGGGTTTGGTTCTGTTTACTGCCACAGTCTCACAGCTCCAGTGACCTGGGTTCGGTTCTGTTTACTGCCACAGTCTCACAGCTCCAGTGACCTGGGTTCGGTTCTGTTTACTGCCACAGTCTCACAGCTCCAGTGACCTGGGTTCGGTTCTGTTTACTGCCACAGTCTCACAGCTCCAGTGACCCGGGTTCAGTTCTGTTTACTGCCACAGTCTCACAGCTCCAGTGTCCCGGGTTCGGTTCTGTTTACTGCCACAGTCTCACAGCTCCAGTGACCTGGGTTCGGTTCTGTTTACTGCCACAGTCTCACAGCTCCAGTGACCTGGGTTCAGTTCTGTTTACTGCCACAGCCTCACAGCTCCAGTGACCTGGGTTCAGTTCTGTTTACTGTCACAGTCTCACAGCTCCAGTGACCTGGGTTCAGTTCTGTTTACTGCCACAGTCTCACAGCTCCAGTGACCTGGGTTCGGTTCTGTTTACTGCCACAGTCTCACAGCTCCAGTGACCTGGGTTCGGTTCTGTTTACCGCCACAGTCTCACAGCTCCAGTGACCCGGGTTCGGTTCTGTTTACTGCCACAGTCTCACAGCTCCAGTGACCTGGGTTCGGTTCTGTTTACTGCCACAGTCTCACAGCTCCAGTGACCCAGGTTCGGTTCTGTTTACTGCCACAGTCTCACAGCTCCAGTGACCTGGGTTCGGTTCTGTTTACTGCCACAGTCTCACAGCTCCAGTGACCTGGGTTCGGTTCTGTTTACTGCCACAGTCTCACAGCTCCAGTGACCCGGGTTCAGTTCTGTTTACTGCCACAGTCTCACAGCTCCAGTGTCCTGGGTTCGGTTCTGTTTACTGCCACAGTCTCACAGCTCCAGTGACCTGGGTTCGGTTCTGTTTACTGCCACAGTCTCACAGCTCCAGTGACCTGGGTTCAGTTCTGTTTACTGCCACAGTCTCACAGCTCCAGTGACCCGGGTTCAGTTCTGTTTACTGCCACAGTCTCACAGCTCCAGTGTCCTGGGTTCGGTTCTGTTTACTGCCACAGTCTCACAGCTCCAGTGACCTGGGTTCGGTTCTGTTTACTGCCACAGTCTCACAGCTCCAGTGACCTGGGTTCAGTTCTGTTTACTGCCACAGCCTCACAGCTCCAGTGACCTGGGTTCAGTTCTGTTTACTGCCACAGCCTCACAGCTCCAGTGACCTAGGTTCAGTTCTGTTTACTGCCACAGTCTCACAGCTCCAGTGACCTGGGTTCGGTTCTGTTTACTGCCACAGTCTCACAGCTCCAGTGACCCGGGTTCGGTTCTGTTTACTGCCACAGTCTCACAGCTCCAGTGACCTGAGTTCGGTTCTGTTTACTGCCACAGTCTCACAGCTCCAGTGACCCGGGTTCGGTTCTGTTTACTGCCACAGTCTCACAGCTCCAGTGACCTGAGTTCGTTTCTGTTTACTGCCACAGCCTCACAGCTCCAGTGTCCTGGGTTCGGTTCTGGGGACTGCCACAGTCTCACAGCTCCAGTGTCCCGGGTTCGGTTCTGTTTACTGCCACAGTCTCACAGCTCCAGTGTCCCGGGTTCGGTTCTGTTTACTGCCACAGTCTCACAGCTCCAGTGTTCCGGGTTCGGTTCTGTTTACTGCCACAGTCTCACAGCTCCAGTGTCCCGGGTTCGGTTCTGTTTACTGCCACAGTCTCACAGCTCCAGTGTCCCGGGTTCGGTTCTGTTTACTGCCACAGTCTCACAGCTTCAGTGACCTGGGTTCGGTTCTGTTTACTGCCACAGTCTCACAGCTCCAGTGACCTGGGTTCGGTTCTGTTTACTGCCACAGTCTCACAGCTCTAGTGACCCGGGTTCGGTTCTGTTTACTGCCACAGTCTCACAGCTCCAGTGTCCCGGGTTCGGTTCTGTTTACTGCCACAGTCTCACAGCTCCAGTGTCCCGGGTTCGGTTCTGTTCACTGCCACAGTCTCACAGCTTCAGTGACCTGGGTTCGGTTCTGTTTACTGCCACAGTCTCACAGCTCCAGTTTCCCGGGTTCGGTTCTGTGGACTGCCACAGCCTCACAGCTCCAGTGACCTGGGTTCGGTTCTGTTTACTGCCACAGTCTCACAGCTTCAGTGACCTGTGTTCGGTTCTGGGGATGCCACAGTCTCACAGCTCCAGTGTCCCGGGTTCGGTTCTGTTTACTGCCACAGCCTCACAGCTCCAGTGTCCCGGGTTCGGTTCTGTTTACTGCCACAGTCTCACAGCTCCAGTGTCCCGGGTTCGGTTCTGTTTACTGCCACAGTCTCACAGCTCCAGTGTCCCGGGTTCGGTTCTGTTTACTGCCACAGTCTCACAGCTCCAGTGTCCCGGGTTCGGTTCTGTTTACTGCCACAGTCTCACAGCTCCAGTGACCCGGGTTCGGTACTGTTTACTGCCACAGTCTCACAGCTCCATTGTCCCGGGTTCGGTTCTGTTTACTGCCACAGTCTCACAGCTCCAGTGACCTGGGTTCGGTTCTGTTTACTGCCACAGTCTCACAGCTCCAGTGTCCCGGGTTCGGTTCTGTTTACTGCCACAGTCTCACAGCTCCAGTGACCTGGGTTCGGTTCTGTTTACTGCCACAGTCTCACAGCTCCAGTGACCTGGGTTCAGTTCTGTTTACTGCCACAGCCTCACAGCTCCAGTGACCTGGGTTCAGTTCTGTTTACTGTCACAGTCTCACAGCTCCAGTGACCTGGGTTCAGTTCTGTTTACTGCCACAGTCTCACAGCTCCAGTGTCCGGGGTTCGGTTCTGTTTACTGCCACAGTCTCACAGCTCCAGTGTCCCGGGTTCGGTTCTGTTTACTGCCACAGTCTCACAGCTCCAGTGACCCGGGTTCGGTTCTGTTTACTGCCACAGTCTCACAGCTCCAGTGACCTGAGTTCGGTTCTGTTTACCGCCACAGTCTCACAGCTCCAGTGACCCGGGTTCGGTTCTGTTTACTGCCACAGTCTCACAGCTCCAGTGACCCGGGTTAAGTTCTGTTTACTGCCACAGTCTCACAGCTCCAGTGTCCCGGGTTCGGTTCTGTTTACTGCCACAGTCTCACAGCTCCAGTGACCTGGGTTCGGTTCTGTTTACTGCCACAGTCTCACAGCTCCAGTGAGCCGGGTTCGGTTCTGTTTACTGCCACAGTCTCACAGCTCCAGTGACCTGGGTTCGGTTCTGTTTACTGCCACAGTCTCATAGCTCCAGTGACCTGGGTTCGGTTCTGTTTACTGCCACAGTCTCACAGCTCCAGTGACCCGGGTTCAGTTCTGTTTACTGCCACAGTCTCACAGCTCCAGTGTCCCGGGTTCGGTTCTGTTTACTGCCACAGTCTCACAGCTCCAGTGACCTGGGTTCGGTTCTGTTTACTGCCACAGTCTCACAGCTCCAGTGACCTGGGTTCAGTTCTGATTACTGCCACAGTCTCACAGCTCCAGTGACCCGGGTTCAGTTCTGTTTACTGCCACAGTCTCACAGCTCCAGTGTCCTGGGTTCGGTTCTGTTTACTGCCACAGTCTCACAGCTCCAGTGACCTGGGTTCGGTTCTGTTTACTGCCACAGTCTCACAGCTCCAGTGACCTGGGTTCAGTTCTGTTTACTGCCACAGCCTCACAGCTCCAGTGACCTGGGTTCAGTTCTGTTTACTGCCACAGCCTCACAGCTCCAGTGACCTGAGTTCGGTTCTGTTTACTGCCACAGTCTCACAGCTCCAGTGACCTGGGTTCGGTTCTGTTCACTGCCACAGTCTCACAGCTCCAGTGACCTGGGTTAAGTTCTGTTTACTGCCACAGTCTCACAGCTCCAGTGTCCCGGGTTCGGTTCTGTTTACTGCCACAGTCTCACAGCTCCAGTGACCCGGGTTAAGTTCTGTTTACTGCCACAGTCTCACAGCTCCAGTGTCCCGGGTTCGGTTCTGTTTACTGCCACAGTCTCACAGCTCCAGTGACCTGGGTTCGGTTCTGTTTACTGCCACAGTCTCACAGCTCCAGTGACCCGGGTTCAGTTCTGTTTACTGCCACAGTCTCACAGCTCCAGTGTCCCGGGTTCGGTTCTGTTTACTGCCACAGTCTCACAGCTCCAGTGACCTGGCTTCGGTTCTGTTTACTGCCACAGCCTCACAGCTCCAGTGACCTGGGTTCAGTTCTGTTTACTGCCACAGCCTCACAGCTCCAGTGACCTGGGTTCAGTTCTGTTTACTGCCACAGTCTCACAGCTCCAGTGACCTGGGTTCGGTTCTGTTTACTGCCACAGTCTCACAGCTCCAGTGACCCGGGTTCGGTTCTGTTTACTGCCACAGTCCCACAGCTCCAGTGACCTGAGTTCGGTTCTGTTTACTGCCACAGTCTCACAGCTCCAGTGACCTGGGTTCGGTTCTGTTTACTGCCACAGTCTCACAGCTCCAGTGACCCGGGTTCAGTTCTGTTTACTGCCACAGTCTCACAGCTCCAGTGTCCCGGGTTCGGTTCTGTTTACTGCCACAGTCTCACAGCTCCAGTGACCCGGGTTCGGTTCTGTTTACTGCCACAGTCTCACAGCTCCAGTGACCTGGGTTCGGTTCTGTTTACTGCCACAGTCTCACAGCTCCAGTGACCTGGGTTCGGTTCTGTTTACTGCCACAGTCTCACAGCTCCAGTGACCCGGGTTTGGTTCTGTTTACTGCCACAGTCTCACAGCTCCAGTGACCTGGGTTCGGTTCTGTTTACTGCCACAGTCTCACAGCTCCAGTGACCTGGGTTCGGTTCTGTTTACTGCCACAGTCTCACAGCTCCAGTGACCTGGGTTCGGTTCTGTTTACTGCCACAGTCTCACAGCTCCAGTGACCCGGGTTCAGTTCTGTTTACTGCCACAGTCTCACAGCTCCAGTGTCCCGGGTTCGGTTCTGTTTACTGCCACAGTCTCACAGCTCCAGTGACCTGGGTTCGGTTCTGTTTACTGCCACAGTCTCACAGCTCCAGTGACCTGGGTTCAGTTCTGTTTACTGCCACAGCCTCACAGCTCCAGTGACCTGGGTTCAGTTCTGTTTACTGTCACAGTCTCACAGCTCCAGTGACCTGGGTTCAGTTCTGTTTACTGCCACAGTCTCACAGCTCCAGTGACCTGGGTTCGGTTCTGTTTACTGCCACAGTCTCACAGCTCCAGTGACCTGGGTTCGGTTCTGTTTACCGCCACAGTCTCACAGCTCCAGTGACCCGGGTTCGGTTCTGTTTACTGCCACAGTCTCACAGCTCCAGTGACCTGGGTTCGGTTCTGTTTACTGCCACAGTCTCACAGCTCCAGTGACCTGGGTTCGGTTCTGTTTACTGCCACAGTCTCACAGCTCCAGTGACCCGGGTTCAGTTCTGTTTACTGCCACAGTCTCACAGCTCCAGTGTCCTGGGTTCGGTTCTGTTTACTGCCACAGTCTCACAGCTCCAGTGACCTGGGTTTGGTTCTGTTTACTGCCACAGTCTCACAGCTCCAGTGACCTGGGTTCAGTTCTGTTTACTGCCACAGTCTCACAGCTCCAGTGACCCGGGTTCAGTTCTGTTTACTGCCACAGTCTCACAGCTCCAGTGTCCTGGGTTCGGTTCTGTTTACTGCCACAGTCTCACAGCTCCAGTGACCTGGGTTCGGTTCTGTTTACTGCCACAGTCTCACAGCTCCAGTGACCTGGGTTCAGTTCTGTTTACTGCCACAGCCTCACAGCTCCAGTGACCTGGGTTCAGTTCTGTTTACTGCCACAGCCTCACAGCTCCAGTGACCTAGGTTCAGTTCTGTTTACTGCCACAGTCTCACAGCTCCAGTGACCTGGGTTCGGTTCTGTTTACTGCCACAGTCTCACAGCTCCAGTGACCCGGGTTCGGTTCTGTTTACTGCCACAGTCTCACAGCTCCAGTGACCTGAGTTCGGTTCTGTTTACTGCCACAGTCTCACAGCTCCAGTGACCCGGGTTCGGTTCTGTTTACTGCCACAGTCTCACAGCTCCAGTGACCTGAGTTCGTTTCTGTTTACTGCCACAGCCTCACAGCTCCAGTGTCCTGGGTTCGGTTCTGGGGACTGCCACAGTCTCACAGCTCCAGTGTCCCGGGTTCGGTTCTGTTTACTGCCACAGTCTCACAGCTCCAGTGTCCCGGGTTCGGTTCTGTTTACTGCCACAGTCTCACAGCTCCAGTGTTCCGGGTTCGGTTCTGTTTACTGCCACAGTCTCACAGCTCCAGTGTCCCGGGTTCGGTTCTGTTTACTGCCACAGTCTCACAGCTCCAGTGTCCCGGGTTCGGTTCTGTTTACTGCCACAGTCTCACAGCTTCAGTGACCTGGGTTCGGTTCTGTTTACTGCCACAGTCTCACAGCTCCAGTGACCTGGGTTCGGTTCTGTTTACTGCCACAGTCTCACAGCTCTAGTGACCCGGGTTCGGTTCTGTTTACTGCCACAGTCTCACAGCTCCAGTGTCCCGGGTTCGGTTCTGTTTACTGCCACAGTCTCACAGCTCCAGTGTCCCGGGTTCGGTTCTGTTCACTGCCACAGTCTCACAGCTTCAGTGACCTGGGTTCGGTTCTGTTTACTGCCACAGTCTCACAGCTCCAGTTTCCCGGGTTCGGTTCTGTGGACTGCCACAGCCTCACAGCTCCAGTGACCTGGGTTCGGTTCTGTTTACTGCCACAGTCTCACAGCTTCAGTGACCTGTGTTCGGTTCTGGGGATGCCACAGTCTCACAGCTCCAGTGTCCCGGGTTCGGTTCTGTTTACTGCCACAGCCTCACAGCTCCAGTGTCCCGGGTTCGGTTCTGTTTACTGCCACAGTCTCACAGCTCCAGTGTCCCGGGTTCGGTTCTGTTTACTGCCACAGTCTCACAGCTCCAGTGTCCCGGGTTCGGTTCTGTTTACTGCCACAGTCTCACAGCTCCAGTGTCCCGGGTTCGGTTCTGTTTACTGCCACAGTCTCACAGCTCCAGTGACCCGGGTTCGGAACTGTTTACTGCCACAGTCTCACAGCTCCAGTGTCCCGGGTTCGGTTCTGTTTACTGCCACAGTCTCACAGCTCCAGTGACCTGGGTTCGGTTCTGTTTACTGCCACAGTCTCACAGCTCCAGTGACCCGGGTTCGGTTCTGTTTACTGCCACAGTCTCACAGCTCCAGTGTCCCGGGTTCAGTTCTGTTTACTGCCACAGTCTCACAGCTCCAGTGACCCGGGTTCGGTTCTGCGTACTGCCACAGTCTCACAGCTCCAGTGACCCAGGTTCGGTTCTGTTTACTGCCACAGTCTCACAGCTCCAGTGACCTGGGTTCGGTTCTGTTTACTGCCACAGTCTCACAGCTCCAGTGACATGGGTTCGGTTCTGTTTACTGCCACAGTCTCACAGCTCCAGTGACCCGGGTTCGGTTCTGTTTACTGCCACAGTCTCACAGCTTCAGTGACCCGGGTTCAGTTCTGTTTACTGCCACAGTCTCACAGCTCCAGTGACCCGGGTTCGGTTCTGTTTACTGCCACAGTCTCACAGCTTCAGTGACCCGGGTTCAGTTCTGTTTACTGCCACAGTCTCACAGCTCCAGTGACCCGGGTTCAGTTCTGTTTACTGCCACAGTCTCACAGCTCCAGTGACCTGGGTTCAGTTCTGTTTACTGCCACAGTTTCACAGCTTCAGTGACCCGGGTTCAGTTCTGTTTTTTGCCACAGTCTCACAGCTCCAGTGACCCGGGTTCAGTTCTGTTTACTGCCACAGTCTCACAGCTCCAGTTTCCCGGGTTCGGTTCTGTTTACTGTCACAGTCTCACAGCTCCAGTGTCCCGGGTTCGGTTCTGTTTACTGCCACAGTCTCACAGCTCCAGTGACCCGGGTTCGGTTCTGTTTACTGCCACAGTCTCACAGCTCCAGTGACCTGGGTTCGGTTCTGTTTACTGCCACAGTCTCACAGCTCCAGTGTCCCGGGTTCGGTTCTGTTTACTGCCACAGTCTCACAGCTCCAGTGACCCGGTTTCGGTTCTGTTTACTGCCACAGTCTCACAGCTCCAGTGTCCTGGGTTCGGTTCTGTTTACTGCCACAGCCTCACAGCTCCAGTGACCCGGGTTCGGTTCTGTTTACTGCCACAGTCTCACAGCTCCAGTGACCCGGGTTCGGTTCTGTTTACTGCCACAGTCTCACAGCTCCAGTGTCCCGGGTTCGGTTCTGTTTACTGCCACAGTCTCACAGCACCAGTGACCCGGGTTCGGTTCTGTTTACTGCCACAGTCTCACAGCTCCAGTGTCCCGGGTTCGGTTCTGTTTACTGCCACAGTCTCACAGCTCCAGTGACCTGGGTTTGGTTCTGTTTACTGCCACAGTCTCACAGCTCCAGTGACCCGGGTTCGGTTCTGTTTACTGCCACAGTCTCACAGCTCCAGTGTCCCGGGTTCGGATCTGTTTACTGCCACAGTCTCACAGCTCCAGTGACCTGGGTTCGGTTCTGTTTACTGCCACAGTCTCACAGCTCCAGTGTCCCGGGTTCGGTTCTGTTTACTGCCACAGTCACACAGCTCCAGTGACCCGGGTTCGGTTCTGTTTACTGCCACAGTCTCACAGCTCCAGTGTCCCGGGTTCGGTTCTGTTTACTGCCACAGTCTCACAGCTCCAGTGACCTGGGTTCGGTTCTGTTTACTGCCACAGTCTCACAGCTCCAGTGACCTGGGTTCGGTTCTGTTTACTGCCACAGTCTCACAGCTCCAGTGACCCGGGTTCAGTTCTGTTTACTGCCACAGTCTCACAGCTCCAGTGTCCCGGGTTCGGTTCTGTTGACTGCCACAGTCTCACAGCTCCAGTGACCTGGGTTCGGTTCTGTTTACTGCCACAGTCTCACAGCTCCAGTGACCTGGGTTCGGTTCTGTTTACTGCCACAGTCTCACAGCTCCAGTGACCTGGGTTCGGTTCTGTTTACTGCCACAGTCTCACAGCTCCCGTGATCTGGGTTCGGTTCTGTTTACTGCCACAGTCTCACAGCTCCAGTAACCTGGGTTCGGTTCTGTTTACTGCCACAGTCTCACAGCTCCAGTGACCTGGGTTCGGTTCTGTTTACTGCCACAGTCTCACAGCTCCAGTGACCAGGGTTCAGTTCTGTTTACTGCCACAGTCTCACAGCTCCAGTGTCCCGGGTTCGGTTCTGTTTACTGCCACAGTCTCACAGCTCCAGTGACCCGGGTTCGGTTCTGTTTACTGCCACAGTCTCACAGCTCCAGTGACCCGGGTTCGGTTCTGTTACTGCCACAGTCTCACAGCTCCAGTGACCCGGGTTCAGTTCTGTTTACTGCCACAGTCTCACAGCTCCAGTGACCTGAGTTCGGTTCTGTTTACTGCCACAGTCTCACAGCTCCAGTGACCTGGGTTCGGTTCTGTTTACTGCCACAGTCTCACAGCTCCAGTGACCTGGGTTCGGTTCTGTTTACTGCCACAGTCTCACAGCTCCAGTGACCCGGGTTAAGTTCTGTTTACTGCCACAGTCTCACAGCTCCAGTGTCCCGGGTTCGGTTCTGTTTACTGCCACAGTCTCACAGCTCCAGTGACCCGGGTTCAGTTCTGTTTACTGCCACAGTCTCACAGTTCCAGTGTCCCGGGTTCGGTTCTGTTTACTGCCACAGTCTCACAGCTCCAGTGACCTGGGTTCGGTTCTGTTTACTGCCACAGTCTCACAGCTCCAGTGACCTGGGTTCAGTTCTGTTTACTGCCACAGCCTCACAGCTCCAGTGACCTGGGTTCAGTTCTGTTTACTGCCACAGCCTCACAGCTCCAGTGACCTGGGTTCAGTTCTGTTTACTGCCACAGTCTCACAGCTCCAGTGACCTGGGTTCAGTTCTGTTTACTGCCACAGTCTCACAGCTCCAGTGACCCGGGTTCGGTTCTGCTTACTGCCACAGTCTCACAGCTCCAGTGACCTGAGTTCGGTTCTGTTTACTGCCACAGCCTCACAGCTCCAGTGTCCTGGGTTCGGTTCTGGGGACTGCCACAGTCTCACAGCTCCAGTGTCCCGGGTTCGGTTCTGTTTACTGCCACAGTCTCACAGCTCCAGTGTCCTGAGTTCGGTTCTGGGGACTGCCACAGTCTCACAGCTCCAGTGTCCCGGGTTCGGTTCTGTTTACTGCCACAGTCTCACAGCTCCAGTGTCCCGGGTTCGGTTCTGTTTACTGCCACAGTCTCACAGCTCCAGTGTCCTGGGTTCGGTTCTGGGGACTGCCACAGTCTCACAGCTCCAGTGTCCCGGGTTCGGTTCTGTTTACTGCCACAGTCTCACAGCTCCAGTGACCCGGGTTCGGTACTGTTTACTGCCACAGTCTCACAGCTCCAGTGTCCCGGGTTCGGTTCTGTTTACTGCCACAGGCTCACAGCTTCAGTGACCTGGGTTCGGTTCTGTTTACTGCCACGGTCTCACAGCTCCAGTGTCCCGGGTTCGGTTCTGTGGACTGCCACAGCCTCACAGCTCCAGTGACCTGGGTTCGGTTCTGTTTACTGCCACAGTCTCACAGCTCCAGTGTCCTGGGTTCGGTTCTGGGGACTGCCACAGTCTCACAGCTCCAGTGTCCCGGGTTCGGTTCTGTTTACTGCCACAGTCTCACAGCTCCAGTGTCCCGGGTTCGGTTCTGTTTACTGCCACAGTCTCACAGCTCCAGTGTCCTGGGTTCGGTTCTGGGGACTGCCACAGTCTCACAGCTCCAGTGACCTGGGTTCGGTTCTGTTTACTGCCACAGTCTCACAGCTCCAGTGTCCCGGGTTCGGTTCTGTTTACTGTCACAGTCTCACAGCTCCAGTGTCCCGGGTTCGGTTCTGTTTACTGCCACAGTCTCACAGCTCCAGTGACCCGGGTTCAGTTCTGTTTACTGCCACAATCTCACAGCTCCAGTGACCCGGGTTCGGTACTGTTTACTGCCACAGTCTCACAGCTCCAGTGTCCCGGGTTCGGTTCTGTTTACTGCCACAGGCTCACAGCTTCAGTGACCTGGGTTCGGTTCTGTTTACTGCCACGGTCTCACAGCTCCAGTGTCCCCGGTTCGGTTCTGTGGACTGCCACAGCCTCACAGCTCCAGTGACCTGGGTTCGGTTCTGTTTACTGCCACAGTCTCACAGCTTCAGTGACCTGGGTTCGGTTCTGGGGACTGCCACAGTCTCACAGCTCCAGTGACCCGGGTTCGGTTCTGCTTACTGCCACAGCCTCACAGCTCCATTGTCCCGGGTTCGGTTCTGTTTACTGCCACAGTCTCACAGCTCCAGTGACCCGGGTTCGGTACTGTTTACTGCCACAGTCTCACAGCTCCAGTGTCCCGGGTTCGGTTCTGTTTACTGCCACAGTCTCACAGCTCCAGTGTCCCGTTTTCGGTTCTGTTTACTGCCACAGTCTCACAGCTTCAGTGACCTGGGTTCGGTTCTGTTTACTGCCACAGTCTCACAGCTGCAGTGACCTGGGTTTGGTTCTGTTTACTGCCACAGTCTCACAGCTCCAGTGTCCCGGGTTCGGTTCTGTTTACTGCCACAGTCTCACAGCTCCAGTGACCTGGGTTCGGTTCTGTTTACTGCCACAGTCTCACAGCTCCAGTGACCCGGGTTCAGTTCTGTTTACTGCCACAGTCTCACAGCTCCAGTGACCCGGGTTCGGTTCTGTTTACTGCCACAGTCTCACAGCTCCAGTGTCCCGGGTTCGGTTCTGTTTACTGCCACAGTCTCACAGCTCCAGTGTCCCGGGTTCGGTTCTGTTCACTGCCACAGTCTCACAGCTTCAGTGACCTGGGTTCGGTTCTGTTTACTGCCACAGTCTCACAGCTCCAGTGTCCCGGGTTCGGTTCTGGGGACTGCCACAGCCTCACAGCTCCAGTGACCTGGGTTCGGTTCTGTTTACTGCCACAGTCTCACAGCTTCAGTGACCTGGGTTCGGTTCTGGGGACAGCCACAGCCTCACAGCTCCAGTGTCCTGGGTTCGGTTCTGTTTTTTGCCACAGTCTCACAGCTTCAGTGACCCGGGATCGGTTCTGTTTACTGCCACAGCCTCACAGCTCCAGTGTCCTGGGTTCGGTTCTGTTTACTGCCACAGTCTCACAGCTCCAGTGACCTGGGTTCGGTTCTGTTTACTGCCACAGTCTCACAGCTCCAGTGTCCTGGGTTCGGTTCTGTTTACTGCCACAGTCTCACAGCTCCAGTGACCTGGGTTCGGTTCTGTTTACTGCCACAGTCTCACAGCTCCAGTGACCCGGGTTCGGTTCTGCGTACTGCCACAGTCTCACAGCTCCAGTGACCCGGGTTCGGTTCTGTTTACTGCCACAGTCTCACAGCTCCAGTGACCTGGGTTCGGTTCTGTTTACTGCCACAGTCACACAGCTCCAGTGACCTGGGTTCGGTTCTGTTTACTGCCACAGTCTCACAGCTCCAGTGACATGGGTTCGGTTCTGTTTACTGCCACAGTCTCACAGCTCCAGTGACCCGGGTTCGGTTCTGTTTACTGCCACAGTCTCACAGCTCCAGTGTCCTGGGTTCGGTTCTGTTTACTGCCACAGTCTCACAGCTCCAGTGACCCGGGTTCGGTTCTGTTTACTGCCACAGTCTCACAGCTTCAGTGACCTGGGTTCAGTTCTGTTTCCTGCCACAGTTTCACAGCTTCAGTGACCCGGGTTCAGTTCTGTTTTTTGCCACAGTCTCACAGCTCCAGTGACCCGGGTTCGGTTCTGTTTACTGCCACAGTCTCACAGCTTCAGTGACCTGGGTTCAGTTCTGTTTACTGCCACAGCCTCACAGCTCCAGTGACATGGGTTCGGTTCTGTTTACTGCCACAGTCTCACAGCTCCAGTGACCCGGGTTCGGTTCTGTTTACTGCCACAGTCTCACAGCTCCAGTGTCCCGGGTTCGGTTCTGTTTACTGCCACAGTCTCACAGCTCCAGTGTCCCGGGTTCGGTTCTGTTTACTGCCACAGTCTCACAGCTCCAGTGACCCGGGTTCGGTTCTGTTTACTGCCACAGTCTCACAGCTCCAGTGACCCGGGTTCGGTTCTGTTTACTGCCACAGTCTCACAGCTCCAGTGACCCGGGTTCGGTTCTGTTTACTGCCACAGTCTCACAGCTTCAGTGACCTGGGTTCAGTTCTGTTTACTGCCACAGTTTCACAGCTTCAGTGACCCGGGTTCAGTTCTGTTTTTTGCCACAGTCTCACAGCTCCAGTGTCCCGGTTCGGTTCTGTTTACTGCCACAGTCTCACAGCTCCAGTGACCCGGGTTCAGTTCTGTTTACTGCCACAGTCTCACAGCTTCAGTGACCTGGGTTCAGTTCTGTTTACTGCCACAGCCTCACAGCTCCAGTGACATGGGTTCGGTTCTGTTTACTGCCACAGTCTCACAGCTCCAGTGACCCGGGTTCGGTTCTGTTTACTGCCACAGTCTCACAGCTCCAGTGTCCCGGGTTCGGTTCTGTTTACTGCCACAGTCTCACAGCTCCAGTGACCCGGGTTCGGTTCTGTTTACTGCCACAGTCTCACAGCTCCAGTGACCTGGGTTCAGTTCTGTTTACTGACACAGCCTCACAGCTCCAGTGACCTGGGTTCGGTTCTGTTTACTGCCACAGTCTCACAGCTCCAGTGACCTGGGTTCAGTTCTGTTTACTGCCACAGTCTCACAGCTCCAGTGACCCGGGTCCGGTTCTGTTTACTGCCACAGTCTCACAGCTCCAGTGACCTGGGTTCGGTTCTGTTTACTGCCACAGTCTCACAGCTCCAGTGTCCTGGGTACGGTTCTGTTTACTGCCACAGTCTCACAGCTCCAGTGATCCGGGTTCGGTTCTGTTTACTGCCACAGTCTCACAGCTCCAGTGACCCGGGTTCGGTTCTGCGTACTGCCACAGTCTCACAGCTCCAGTGACCCGGGTTCGGTTCTGTTTACTGCCACAGTCTCACAGCTCCAGTGACCTGGGTTCGGTTCTGTTTACTGCCACAGTCACACAGCTCCAGTGACCTGGGTTCGGTTCTGTTTACTGCCACAGTCTCACAGCTCCAGTGACATGGGTTCGGTTCTGTTTACTGCCACAGTCTCACAGCTCCAGTGACCCGGGTTCGGTTCTGTTTACTGCCACAGTCTCACAGCTCCAGTGTCCTGGGTTCTGTTCTGTTTACTGCCACAGTCTCACAGCTCCAGTGACCCGGGTTCGGTTCTGTTTACTGCCACAGTCTCACAGCTTCAGTGACCTGGGTTCAGTTCTGTTTCCTGCCACAGTTTCACAGCTTCAGTGACCCGGGTTCAGTTCTGTTTTTTGCCACAGTCTCACAGCTCCAGTGACCCGGGTTCAGTTCTGTTTACTGCCACAGTCTCACAGCTTCAGTGACCTGGGTTCAGTTCTGTTTACTGCCACAGCCTCACAGCTCCAGTGACATGGGTTCGGTTCTGTTTACTGCCACAGTCTCACAGCTCCAGTGACCCGGGTTCGGTTCTGTTTACTGCCACAGTCTCACAGCTCCAGTGTCCCGGGTTCGGTTCTGTTTACTGCCACAGTCTCACAGCTCCAGTGACCCGGGTTCGGTTCTGTTTACTGCCACAGTCTCACAGCTCCAGTGACCTGGGTTCAGTTCTGTTTACTGCCACAGCCTCACAGCTCCAGTGACCTGGGTTCGGTTCTGTTTACTGCCACAGTCTCACAGCTCCAGTGACCTGGGTTCAGTTCTGTTTACTGCCACAGTCTCACAGCTCCAGTGACCCGGGTCCGGTTCTGTTTACTGCCACAGTCTCACAGCTCCAGTGACCTGGGTTCGGTTCTGTTTACTGCCACAGTCTCACAGCTCCAGTGACCTGGGTTCGGTTCTGTTTACTGCCACAGTCTCACAGCTCCAGTGACCTGGGTTCGGTTCTGTTTACTGCCACAGTCTCACAGCTTCAGTGACCTGGGTTCAGTTCTGTTTACTGCCACAGTTTCACAGCTTCAGTGACCCGGGTTCAGTTCTGTTTACTGCCACAGTCTCACAGCTCCAGTGATCTGGGTTCGGTTCTGTTTACTGCCACAGTCTCACAGCTCCAGTGACCCGGGTTCAGTTCTGTTTACTGCCACAGTCTCACAGCTCCAGTGTCCCGGGTTCGGTTCTGTTTACTGCCACAGTCTCACAGCTCCAGTGACCTGGGTTCGGTTCTGTTTACTGCCACAGTCTCACAGCTCCAGTGACACGGGTTCGGTTCTGTTTACTGCCACAGTCTCACAGCTCCAGTGAGCTGGGTTCGGTTCTGTTTACTGCCACAGTCTCACAGCTCCAGTGACCCGGGTTCGGTTCTGTTTACTGCCACAGTCTCACAGCTCCAGTGACCCGTGTTCGGTTCTGTTTACTGCCACAGTCTCACAGCTCCAGTGACCCGGGTTCAGTTCTGTTTACTGCCACAGTCTCACAGCTCCAGTGTCCCGGGTTCGGTTCTGTTTACTGCCACAGTCTCACAGCTCCAGTGACCTGGGTTCGGTTCTGTTTACTGCCACAGTCTCACAGCTCCAGTGACCTGGGTTCAGTTCTGTTTACTGCCACAGTCTCACAGCTCCAGTATCCCGGGTTCAGTTCTGTTTACTGCCACAGTCTCACAGCTCCAGTGACCTGGGTTCGGTTCTGTTTACTGCCACAGTCTCACAGCTCCAGTGAGCTGGGTTCGGTTCTGTTTACTGCCACAGTCTCACAGCTCCAGTGACCTGGGTTCGGTTCTGTTTACTGCCAAAGTCTCACAGCTCCCGTGACCTGGGTTCGGTTCTGTTTACTGCCACAGTCTCACAGCTCCAGTGACCTGGGTTCGGTTCTGTTTACTGCCACAGTCTCACAGCTCCAGTGTCCCGGGTTCGGTTCTGTTTACTGCCACAGTCTCACAGCTCCAGTGACCTGGGTTCGGTTCTGCTTACTGCCACAGTCTCACAGCTCCAGTGACCCGGGTTCAGTTCTGTTTACTGCCACAGTCTCACAGCTCCAGTGACCCGGGTTCGGTTCTGTTTACTGCCACAGTCTCACAGCTCCAGTGTCCCGGGTTCGGTTTTGTTTACTGCCACAGTCTCACAGCTCCAGTGTCCCGGGTTCGGTTCTGTTCACTGCCACAGTCTCACAGCTTCAGTGACCTGGGTTCGGTTCTGTTTACTGCCACAGTCTCACAGCTCCAGTGTCCCGGGTTCGGTTCTGGGGACTGCCACAGCCTCACAGCTCCAGTGACCTGTGTTCGGTTCTGTTTACTGCCACAGTCTCACAGCTCCAGTGTCCTGGGTTCAGTTCTGTTTACTGCCACAGTCTCACAGCTTCAGTGACCTGGGTTCGGTTCTGGGGACAGCCACAGCCTCACAGCTCCAGTGTCCTGGGTTCGGTTCTGTTTTTTGCCACAGTCTCACCGCTCCAGTGTCCCGGGTTCGGTTCTGTTTACTGCCACAGCCTCACAGCTCCAGTGTCCTGGGTTCGGTTCTGTTTACTGCCACAGTCTCACAGCTCCAGTGACCTGGGTTCGGTTCTGTTTACTGCCACAGTCTCACAGCTCCAGTGACCGGGTTCGGTTCAGTTTACTGCCACAGCCTCACAGCTCCAGTGTCCTGGGTTCGGTTCTGTTTACTGCCACAGTCTCAAAGCTCCAGTGATCCGGGTTCGGTTCTGTTTACTGCCACAGTCTCACAGCTCCAGTGACCCGGGTTCGGTTCTGTTTACTGCCACAGTCTCACAGCTCCAGTGTCCCGGGTTCGGTTCTGTTTACTGCCACAGTCTCACAGCTCCAGTGACCCGGGTTCGGTTCTGTTTACTGCCACAGTCTCACAGCTCCAGTGACCTGGGTTCAGTTCTGTTTACTGCCACAGCCTCACAGCTCCAGTGACCTGGGTTCGGTTCTGTTTACTGCCACAGTCTCACAGCTCCAGTGACCTGGGTTCAGTTCTGTTTACTGCCACAGTCTCACAGCTCCAGTGACCCGGGTCCGGTTCTGTTTACTGCCACAGTCTCACAGCTCCAGTGACCTGGGTTCGGTTCTGTTTACTGCCACGGTCTCACAGCTCCAGTGACCTGGGTTCGGTTCTGTTTACTGCCACAGTCTCACAGCTCCAGTGACCTGGGTTCGGTTCTGTTTACTGCCACAGTCTCACAGCTTCAGTGACCTGGGTTCAGTTCTGTTTACTGCCACAGTTTCACAGCTTCAGTGACCCGGGTTCAGTTCTGTTTACTGCCACAGTCTCACAGCTCCAGTGATCTGGGTTCGGTTCTGTTTACTGCCACAGTCTCACAGCTCCAGTGACCCGGGTTCAGTTCTGTTTACTGCCACAGTCTCACAGCTCCAGTGTCCCGGGTTCGGTTCTGTTTACTGCCACAGTCTCACAGCTCCAGTGACCTGGGTTCGGTTCTGTTTACTGCCACAGTCTCACAGCTCCAGTGACACGGGTTCGGTTCTGTTTACTGCCACAGTCTCACAGCTCCAGTGAGCTGGGTTCGGTTCTGTTTACTGCCACAGTCTCACAGCTCCAGTGACCCGGGTTCGGTTCTGTTTACTGCCACAGTCTCACAGCTCCAGTGACCCGTGTTCGGTTCTGTTTACTGCCACAGTCTCACAGCTCCAGTGACCCGGGTTCAGTTCTGTTTACTGCCACAGTCTCACAGCTCCAGTGTCCCGGGTTCGGTTCTGTTTACTGCCACAGTCTCACAGCTCCAGTGACCTGGGTTCGGTTCTGTTTACTGCCACAGTCTCACAGCTCCAGTGACCTGGGTTCAGTTCTGTTTACTGCCACAGTCTCACAGCTCCAGTATCCCGGGTTCAGTTCTGTTTACTGCCACAGTCTCACAGCTCCAGTGACCTGGGTTCGGTTCTGTTTACTGCCACAGTCTCACAGCTCCAGTGAGCTGGGTTCGGTTCTGTTTACTGCCACAGTCTCACAGCTCCAGTGACCCGGGTTCGGTTCTCTTTACTGCCACAGTCTCACAGCTCCAGTGTCCCGGGTTCGGTTCTGTTTACTGCCACAGTCTCACAGCTCCAGTGACCTGGGTTCGGTTCTGTTTACTGCCACAGTCTCACAGCTCCAGTGACCCGGGTTAAGTTCTGTTTACTGCCACAGTCTCACAGCTCCAGTGTCCCGGGTTCGGTTCTGTTTACTGCCACAGTCTCACAGCTCCAGTGACCTGGGTTCGGTTCTGTTTACTGCCACAGTCTCACATCTCCAGTGACCCGGGTTCGGTTCTGTTTACTGCCACAGCCTCACAGCTCCAGTGTCCGGGGTTCGGTTCTGTTTACTGCCACAGTCTCACAGCTCCAGTGTCCCGGGTTCGGTTCTGTTTACTGCCACAGTCTCACAGCTCCAGTGCCCTGGGTTCGGTTCTGTTTACTGCCACAGTCTCACTGCTCCAGTGACCTGGGTTCAGTTCTGTTTACTGCCACAGCCTCACAGTTCCAGTGACCTGGGTTCAGTTCTGTTTACTGCCACAGCCTCACAGCTCCAGTGACCTGGGTTCAGTTCTGTTTACTGCCACAGTCTCACAGCTCCAGTGACCTGGGTTCGGTTCTGTTTACTGTCACAGTCTCACAGCTCCAGTGACCTGGGTTCGGTTCTGTTTACTGCCAAAGTCTCACAGCTCCCGTGACCTGGGTTCGGTTCTGTTTACTGCCACAGTCTCACAGCTCCAGTGACCTGGGTTCGGTTCTGTTTACTGCCACAGTCTCACAGCTCCAGTGTCCCGGGTTCGGTTCTGTTTACTGCCACAGTCTCACAGCTCCAGTGACCTGGGTTCGGTTCTTTTTACTGCCACAGTCTCACAGCTCCAGTGACCCGGGTTCAGTTCTGTTTACTGCCACAGTCTCACAGCTCCAGTGACCCGGGTTCGGTTCTGTTTACTGCCACAGTCTCACAGCTCCAGTGTCCCGGGTTCGGTTTTGTTTACTGCCACAGTCTCACAGCTCCAGTGTCCCGGGTTCGGTTCTGTTCACTGCCACAGTCTCACAGCTTCAGTGACCTGGGTTCGGTTCTGTTTACTGCCACAGTCTCACAGCTCCAGTGTCCCGGGTTCGGTTCTGTTTACTGCCACAGTCTCACAGCTCCAGTGACCTGGGTTCGGTTCTGTTTACTGCCACAGTCTCACAGCTCCAGTGACCCGGGTTAAGTTCTGTTTACTGCCACAGTCTCATAGCTCCAGTGTCCCGGGTTCGGTTCTGTTTACTGCCACAGTCTCACAGCTCCAGTGACCTGGGTTCGGTTCTGTTTACTGCCACAGTCTCACAGATCCAGTGACCTGGGTTCGGTTCTGTTTACTGCCACAGTCTCACAGCTCCAGTGACACGGGTTCAGTTCTCTTTACTGCCACAGTCTCACAGCTCCAGTGTCCCGGGTTCGGTTCTGTTTACTGCCACAGTCTCACAGCTCCAGTGACCTGGGTTCGGTTCTGTTTACTGCCACAGTCTCACAGCTCCAGTGACCTGGGTTCAGTTCTGTTTACTGCCACAGCCTCACAGCTCCAGTGACCTGGGTTCAGTTCTGTTTACTGCCACAGCCTCACAGCTCCAGTGACCTGGGTTCAGTTCTGTTTACTGCCACAGTCTCACCGCTCCAGTGACCTGGGTTCGGTTCTGTTTACTGCCACAGTCTCACAGCTCCAGTGACCTGGGTTCAGTTCTGTTTACTGCCACAGCCTCACAGCTCCAGTGACCTGGGTTCAGTTCTGTTTACTGCCACAGTCTCACAGCTCCAGTGACCTGTGTTCGGTTCTGTTTACTGCCACAGTCTCACAGCTCCAGTGACCTGGGTTCGGTTCTGTTTACTGCCACAGTCTCACAGCTCCCGTGACCTGGGTTCGGTTCTGTTTACTGCCACAGTCTCACAGCTCCAGTGACCTGGGTTCGGTTCTGTTTACTGCCACAGTCTCACAGCTCCAGTGTCCCGGGTTCGGTTCTGTTTACTGCCACAGTCTCACAGCTCCAGTGACCTGGGTTCGGTTCTGTTTACTGCCACAGTCTCACAGCTCCAGTGACCCGGGTTCAGTTCTGTTTACTGCCACAGTCTCACAGCTCCAGTGACCCGGGTTCGGTTCTGTTTACTGCCACAGTCTCACAGCTCCAGTGACCTGGGTTCGGTTCTGTTTACTGCCACAGTCTCACAGCTCCAGTGTCCCGGGTTCGGTTCTGTTCACTGACACAGTCTCACAGCTTCAGTGACCTGGGTTCGGTTCTGTTTACTGCCACAGTCTCACAGCTCCAGTGTCCCGGGTTCGGTTCTGGGGACTGCCACAGCCTCACAGCTCCAGTGACCTGGGTTCGGTTCTGTTTACTGCCACAGTCTCACAGCTTCAGTGACCTGGGTTCGGTTCTGGGGACAGCCACAGCCTCACAGCTCCAGTGTCCTGGGTTCGGTTCTGTTTTTTGCCACAGTCTCACAGCTTCAGTGACCCGGGTTCGGTTCTGTTTACTGCCACAGCCTCACAGCTCCAGTGTCCTGGGTTCGGTTCTGTTTACTGCCACAGTCTCACAGCTCCAGTGACCTGGGTTCGGTTCTGTTTACTGCCACAGTCTCACAGCTCCAGTGACCGGGTTCGGTTCTGTTTACTGCCACAGCCTCACAGCTCCAGTGTCCTGGCTTCGGCTCTGTTTACTGCCACAGTCTCACAGCTCCAGTGATCCGGGTTCGGTTCTGTTTACTGCCACAGTCTCACAGCTCCAGTGACCCGGGTTCGGTTCTGCGTACTGCCACAGTCTCACAGCTCCAGTGACCCGGGTTCGGTTCTGTTTACTGCCACAGTCTCACAGCTCCAGTGACCTGGGTTCGGTTCTGTTTACTGCCACAGTCTCACAGCTCCAGTGACCCGGGTTCAGTTCTGTTTACTGCCACAGTCTCACAGCTCCAGTGACATGGGTCGGTTCTGTTTACTGCCACAGTCTCACAGCTCCAGTGACCCGGGTTCGGTTCTGTTTACTGCCACAGTCTCACAGCTTCAGTGACCTGGGTTCAGTTCTGTTTACTGCCACAGTTTCACAGCTTCAGTGACCCGGGTTCAGTTCTGTTTTTTGCCACAGTCTCACAGCTCCAGTGACCCGGGTTCAGTTCTGTTTACTGCCACAGTCTCACAGCTTCAGTGACCTGGGTTCAGTTCTGTTTACTGCCACAGTCTCACAGCTCCAGTGACCCGGGTTCGGTTCTGTTTACTGCCACAGTCTCACAGCTTCAGTGACCTGGGTTCAGTTCTGTTTACTGCCACAGTCTCACAGCTCCAGTGACCCGGGTTCTGTTCTGTTTACTGCCACAGCCTCACAGCTCCAGTGACATGGGTTCGGTTCTTTTTACTGCCACAGTCTCACAGCTCCAGTGACCCGGGTTCGGTTCTGTTTACTGCCACAGTCTCACAGCTCCAGTGTCCCGGGTTCGGTTCTGTTTACTGCCACAGTCTCACAGCTCCAGTGACCTGGGTTCGGTTCTGTTTACTGCCACAGCCTCACAGCTCCAGTGACCCGGGTTCGGTTCTGTTTACTGCCACAGTCTCACAGCTCCAGGTTCCCGGGTTCGGTTCTGTTTACTGCCACAGTCTCACAGCTCCAGTGACCCGGGTTCGGTTCTGTTTACTGCCACAGTCTCACAGCTCCAGTGACCTGGGTTCGGTTCTGTTTACTGCCACAGTCTCACAGCTCCAGTGACCTGGGTTCGGTTCTGTTTACTGCCACAGTCTCACAGCTCCAGTGACCTGGGTTCGGTTCTGTTTACTGCCACAGTCTCACAGCTCCAGTGACCGGGTTCGGTTCTGTTTACTGCCACAGCCTCACAGCTCCAGTATCCTGGGTTCGGTTCTGTTTACTGCCACAGTCTCACAGCTCCAGTGATCCGGGTTCGGTTCTGTTTACTGCCACAGTCTCACAGCTCCAGTGACCCGGGTTCGGTTCTGTTTACTGCCACAGTCTCACAGCTCCAGTGACCTGGGTTCGGTTCTGTTTACTGCCACAGTCTCACAGCTCCAGTGACCCGGGTTCAGTTCTGTTTACTGCCACAGTCTCACAGCTCCAGTGACATGGGTTCGGTTCTGTTTACTGCCACAGTCTCACAGCTCCAGTGACCCGGGTTCGGTTCTGTTTACTGCCACAGTCTCACAGCTTCAGTGACCTGGGTTCAGTTCTGTTTACTGCCACAGTTTCACAGCTTCAGTGACCCGGGTTCAGTTCTGTTTTTTGCCACAGTCTCACAGCTCCAGTGACCCGGGTTCAGTTCTGTTTACTGCCACAGTCTCACAGCTTCAGTGACCTGGGTTCAGTTCTGTTTACTGCCACAGCCTCACAGCTCCAGTGACATGGGTTCGGTTCTGTTTACTGCCACAGTCTCACAGCTCCAGTGTCCCGGGTTCGGTTCTGTTTACTGCCACAGTCTCACAGCTCCAGTGACCTGGGTTCGGTTCTGTTTACTGCCACAGTCTCACAGCTCCAGTGACCCGGGTTCGGTTCTGTTTACTGCCACAGTCTCACAGCTCCAGTGACCCGGGTTCAGTTCTGTTTACTGCCACAGTCTCACAGCTCCAGTGACCTGGGTTCGGTTCTGTTTACTGCCACAGTCTCACAGCTCCAGTGACCTGGGTTCGGTTCTGTTTACTGCCACAGTCTCACAGCTCCAGTGACCCGGGTTCGGTTCTGTTTACTGCCACAGTCTCACAGCTCCAGTGTCCCGGGTTCGGTTCTGTTTACTGCCACAGTCTCACAGCTCCAGTGACATGGGTTCGGTTCTGTTTACTGCCACAGTCTCACAGCTCCAGTGACCCGGGTTCGGTTCTGTTTACTGCCACAGTCTCACAGCTTCAGTGACCTGGGTTCAGTTCTGTTTACTGCCACAGTTTCACAGCTTCAGTGACCCGGGTTCAGTTCTGTTTTTTGCCACAGTCTCACAGCTCCAGTGACCCGGGTTCAGTTCTGTTTACTGCCACAGTCTCACAGCTTCAGTGACCTGGGTTCAGTTCTGTTTACTGCCACAGCCTCACAGCTCCAGTGACATGGGTTCGGTTCTGTTTACTGCCACAGTCTCACAGCTCCAGTGTCCCGGGTTCGGTTCTGTTTACTGCCACAGTCTCACAGCTCCAGTGACCTGGGTTCGGTTCTGTTTACTGCCACAGTCTCACAGCTCCAGTGACCCGGGTTCGGTTCTGTTTACTGCCACAGTCTCACAGCTCCAGTGACCCGGGTTCAGTTCTGTTTACTGCCACAGTCTCACAGCTCCAGTGACCTGGGTTCGGTTCTGTTTACTGCCACAGTCTCACAGCTCCAGTGACCTGGGTTCGGTTCTGTTTACTGCCACAGTCTCACAGCTCCAGTGACCCGGGTTCGGTTCTGTTTACTGCCACAGTCTCACAGCTCCAGTGTCCCGGGTTCGGTTCTGTTTACTGCCACAGTCTCACAGCTCCAGTGACCTGGGTTCGGTTCTGTTTACTGCCACAGTCTCACAGCTCCAGTGACCCGGGTTAAGTTCTGTTTACTGCCACAGTCTCACAGCTCCAGTGTCCCGGGTTCGGTTCTGTTTACTGCCACAGTCTCACAGCTCCAGTGACCTGGGTTCGGTTCTGTTTACTGCCACAGTCTCACAGATCCAGTGACCTGGGTTCGGTTCTGTTTACTGCCACAGTCTCACAGCTCCAGTGACCCGGGTTCAGTTCTCTTTACTGCCACAGTCTCACAGCTCCAGTGTCCCGGGTTCGGTTCTGTTTACTGCCACAGTCTCACAGCTCCAGTGACCTGGGTTCGGTTCTGTTTACTGCCACAGTCTCACAGCTCCAGTGACCTGGGTTCAGTTCTGTTTACTGCCACAGCCTCACAGCTCCAGTGACCTGGGTTCAGTTCTGTTTACTGCCACAGCCTCACAGCTCCAGTGACCTGGGTTCAGTTCTGTTTACTGCCACAGTCTCACCGCTCCAGTGACCTGGGTTCGGTTCTGTTTACTGCCACAGTCTCACAGCTCCAGTGACCCGGGTTCGGTTCTGTTTACTGCCACAGTCTCACAGCTCCAGTGTCCTGGGTTCGGTTCTGTTTACTGCCACAGTCTCACAGCTCCAGTGACCCGGGTTCGGTTCTGTTTACTGCCACAGTCTCACAGCTCCAGTGACCTGGGTTCGGTTCTGTTTACTGCCACAGTCTCACAGCTCCAGTGACCTGGGTTCGGTTCTGTTTACTGCCACAGTCTCACAGCTCCAGTGACCTGGGTTCGGTTCTGTTTACTGCCACAGTCTCACAGCTCCAGTGACCGGGTTCGGTTCTGTTTACTGCCACAGCCTCACAGCTCCAGTATCCTGGGTTCGGTTCTGTTTACTGCCACAGTCTCACAGCTCCAGTGATCCGGGTTCGGTTCTGTTTACTGCCACAGTCTCACAGCTCCAGTGACCCGGGTTCGGTTCTGTTTACTGCCACAGTCTCACAGCTCCAGTGACCCGGGTTCAGTTCTGTTTACTGCCACAGTCTCACAGCTCCAGTGACATGGGTTCGGTTCTGTTTACTGCCACAGTCTCACAGCTCCAGTGACCCGGGTTAAGTTCTGTTTACTGCCACAGTCTCACAGCTCCAGTGTCCCGGGTTCGGTTCTGTTTACTGCCACAGTCTCACAGCTCCAGTGACCTGGGTTCGGTTCTGTTTACTGCCACAGTCTCACAGATCCAGTGACCTGGGTTCGGTTCTGTTTACTGCCACAGTCTCACAGCTCCAGTGACCCGGGTTCAGTTCTCTTTACTGCCACAGTCTCACAGCTCCAGTGTCCCGGGTTCGGTTCTGTTTACTGCCACAGTCTCACAGCTCCAGTGACCTGGGTTCGGTTCTGTTTACTGCCACAGTCTCACAGCTCCAGTGACCTGGGTTCAGTTCTGTTTACTGCCACAGCCTCACAGCTCCAGTGACCTGGGTTCAGTTCTGTTTACTGCCACAGTCTCACCGCTCCAGTGACCTGGGTTCGGTTCTGTTTACTGCCACAGTCTCACAGCTCCAGTGACCCGGGTTCAGTTCTGTTTACTGCCACAGTCTCACAGCTCCAGTGTCCCGGGTTCGGTTCTGTTTACTGCCACAGTCTCACAGCTCCAGTGACCTGGGTTCGGTTCTGTTTACTGCCACAGTCTCACAGCTCCAGTGACCTGGGTTCGGTTCTGTTTACTGCCACAGTCTCACAGCTCCAGTGACCCGGGTTCAGTTCTGTTTACTGCCACAGTCTCACAGCTCCAGTGACCTGGGTTCGGTTCTGTTTACTGCCACAGTCTCACAGCTCCAGTGACCTGGGTTCGGTTCTGTTTACTGCCACAGTCTCACAGCTCCAGTGACCCGGGTTCGGTTCTGTTTACTGCCACAGTCTCACAGCTCCAGTGTCCCGGGTTCGGTTCTGTTTACTGCCACAGTCTCACAGCTCCAGTGACCTGGGTTCGGTTCTGTTTACTGCCACAGTCTCACAGCTCCAGTGACCCGGGTTAAGTTCTGTTTACTGCCACAGTCTCACAGCTCCAGTGTCCCGGGTTCGGTTCTGTTTACTGCCACAGTCTCACAGCTCCAGTGACCTGGGTTCGGTTCTGTTTACTGCCACAGTCTCACAGATCCAGTGACCTGGGTTTGGTTCTGTTTACTGCCACAGTCTCACAGCTCCAGTGACCCGGGTTCAGTTCTCTTTACTGCCACAGTCTCACAGCTCCAGTGTCCCGGGTTCGGTTCTGTTTACTGCCACAGTCTCACAGCTCCAGTGACCTGGGTTCGGTTCTGTTTACTGCCACAGTCTCACAGCTCCAGTGACCTGGGTTCAGTTCTGTTTACTGCCACAGCCTCACAGCTCCAGTGACCTGGGTTCAGTTCTGTTTACTGCCACAGCCTCACAGCTCCAGTGACCTGGGTTCAGTTCTGTTTACTGCCACAGTCTCACCGCTCCAGTGACCTGGGTTCGGTTCTGTTTACTGCCACAGTCTCACAGCTCCAGTGACCTGGGTTCAGTTCTGTTTACTGCCACAGCCTCACAGCTCCAGTGACCTGGGTTCAGTTCTGTTTACTGCCACAGCCTCACAGCTCCAGTGACCTGGGTTCAGTTCTGTTTACTGCCACAGTCTCACAGCTCCAGTGACCTGGGTTCGGTTCTGTTTACTGCCACAGTCTCACAGCTCCCGTGACCTGGGTTCGGTTCTGTTTACTGCCACAGTCTCACAGCTCCAGTGACCTGGGTTCAGTTCTGTTTACTGCCACAGTCTCACAGCTGCAGTGTCCCGTGTTCGGTTCTGTTTACTGCCACAGTCTCACAGCTCCAGTGACCTGGGTTCTGTTCTGTTTACTGCCACAGTCTCACAGCTCCAGTGACCCGGGTTCAGTTCTGTTTACTGCCACAGTCTCACAGCTCCAGTGACCCGGGTTCGGTTCTGTTTACTGCCACAGTCTCACAGCTCCAGTGTCCCGGGTTCGGTTCTGTTTACTGCCACAGTCTCACAGCTCCAGTGTCCCGGGTTCGGTTCTGTTCACTGCCACAGTCTCACAGCTTCAGTGACCTGGGTTCGGTTCTGTTTACTGCCACAGTCTCACAGCTCCAGTGTCCCGGGTTCGGTTCTGGGGACTGCCACAGCCTCACAGCTCCAGTGACCTGGGTTCGGTTCTGTTTACTGCCACAGTCTCACAGCTTCAGTGACCTGGGTTCGGTTCTGGGGACTGCCACAGTCTCACAGCTCCAGTGACCCGGGTTCGGTTCTGTTTTTTGCCACAGTCTCACAGCTTCAGTGACCCGGGTTCGGTTCTGTTTACTGCCACAGCCTCACAGCTCCAGTGTCCTGGGTTCGGTTCTGTTTACTGCCACAGTCTCACAGCTCCAGTGACCTGGGTTCGGTTCTGTTTACTGCCACAGTCTCACAGCTCCAGTGACCGGGTTCGGTTCTGTTTACTGCCACAGCCTCACAGCTCCAGTGTCCTGGGTTCGGCTCTGTTTACTGCCACAGTCTCACAGCTCCAGTGATCCGGGTTCGGTTCTGTTTACTGCCACAGTCTCACAGCTCCAGTGACCCGGGTTCGGTTCTGCGTACTGCCACAGTCTCACAGCTCCAGTGACCCGGGTTCGGTTCTGTTTACTGCCACAGTCTCACAGCTCCAGTGACCTGGGTTCGGTTCTGTTTACTGCCACAGTCTCACAGCTCCAGTGACCCGGGTTCAGTTCTGTTTACTGCCACAGTCTCACAGCTCCAGTGACCTGGGTTCAGTTCTGTTTACTGCCACAGCCTCACAGCTCCAGTGACCTGGGTTCAGTTCTGTTTACTGCCACAGCCTCACAGCTCCAGTGACCTGGGTTCAGTTCTGTTTACTGCCACAGTCTCACAGCTCCAGTGACCTGTGTTCGGTTCTGTTTACTGCCACAGTCTCACAGCTCCAGTGACCTGTGTTCGGTTCTGTTTACTGCCACAGTCTCACAGCTCCAGTGACCTGGGTTCGGTTCTGTTTACTGCCACAGTCTCACAGCTCCCGTGACCTGGGTTCGGTTCTGTTTACTGCCACAGTCTCACAGCTCCAGTGACCTGGGTTCGGTTCTGTTTACTGCCACAGTCTCACAGCTCCAGTGTCCCGGGTTCGGTTCTGTTTACTGCCACAGTCTCACAGCTCCAGTGACCTGGGTTCGGTTCTGTTTACTGCCACAGTCTCACAGCTCCAGTGACCCGGGTTCAGTTCTGTTTACTGCCACAGTCTCACAGCTCCAGTGACCCGGGTTCGGTTCTGTTTACTGCCACAGTCTCACAGCTCCAGTGACCTGGGTTCGGTTCTGTTTACTGCCACAGTCTCACAGCTCCAGTGTCCCGGGTTCGGTTCTGTTCACTGCCACAGTCTCACAGCTTCAGTGACCTGGGTTCGGTTCTGTTTACTGCCACAGTCTCACAGCTCCAGTGTCCCGGGTTCGGTTCTGGGGACTGCCACAGCCTCACAGCTCCAGTGACCTGGGTTCGGTTCTGTTTACTGCCACAGTCTCACAGCTTCAGTGACCTGGGTTCGGTTCTGGGGACAGCCACAGCCTCACAGCTCCAGTGTCCTGGGTTCGGTTCTGTTTTTTGCCACAGTCTCACAGCTTCAGTGACCCGGGTTCGGTTCTGTTTACTGCCACAGCCTCACAGCTCCAGTGTCCTGGGTTCGGTTCTGTTTACTGCCACAGTCTCACAGCTCCAGTGACCTGGGTTCGGTTCTGTTTACTGCCACAGTCTCACAGCTCCAGTGACCGGGTTCGGTTCTGTTTACTGCCACAGCCTCACAGCTCCAGTGTCCTGGCTTCGGCTCTGTTTACTGCCACAGTCTCACAGCTCCAGTGATTCGGGTTCGGTTCTGTTTACTGCCACAGTCTCACAGCTCCAGTGACCCGGGTTCGGTTCTGCGTACTGCCACAGTCTCACAGCTCCAGTGACCCGGGTTCGGTTCTGTTTACTGCCACAGTCTCACAGCTCCAGTGACCTGGGTTCGGTTCTGTTTACTGCCACAGTCTCACAGCTCCAGTGACCCGGGTTCAGTTCTGTTTACTGCCACAGTCTCACAGCTCCAGTGACCCGGGTTCGGTTCTGTTTACTGCCACAGTCTCACAGCTTCAGTGACCTGGGTTCAGTTCTGTTTACTGCCACAGTTTCACAGCTTCAGTGACCCGGGTTCAGTTCTGTTTTTTGCCACAGTCTCACAGCTCCAGTGACCCGGGTTCAGTTCTGTTTACTGCCACAGTCTCACAGCTTCAGTGACCTGGGTTCAGTTCTGTTTACTGCCACAGTCTCACAGCTCCAGTGACCTGGGTTCGGTTCTGTTTACTGCCACAGTCTCACAGCTTCAGTGACCTGGGTTCAGTTCTGTTTACTGCCACAGCCTCACAGCTCCAGTGACATGGGTTCGGTTCTTTTTACTGCCACAGTCTCACAGCTCCAGTGACCCGGGTTCGGTTCTGTTTATTGCCACAGTCTCACAGCTCCAGTGTCCCGGGTTCGGTTCTGTTTACTGCCACAGTCTCACAGCTCCAGTGACCTGGGTTCGGTTCTGTTTACTGCCACAGCCTCACAGCTCCAGTGACCCGGGTTCGGTTCTGTTTACTGCCACAGTCTCACAGCTCCAGGTTCCCGGGTTCGGTTCTGTTTACTGCCACAGTCTCACAGCTCCAGTGACCCGGGTTCGGTTCTGTTTACTGCCACAGTCTCACAGCTCCAGTGACCTGGGTTCGGTTCTGTTTACTGCCACAGTCTCACAGCTCCAGTGACCTGGGTTCGGTTCTGTTTACTGCCACAGTCTCACAGCTCCAGTGACCTGGGTTCGGTTCTGTTTACTGCCACAGTCTCACAGCTCCAGTATCCTGGGTTCGGTTCTGTTTACTGCCACAGTCTCACAGCTCCAGTGATCCGGGTTCGGTTCTGTTTACTGCCACAGTCTCACAGCTCCAGTGACCCGGGTTCGGTTCTGTTTACTGCCACAGTCTCACAGCTCCAGTGACCTGGGGTCGGTTCTGTTTACTGCCACAGTCTCACAGCTCCAGTGACCTGGGTTCAGTTCTGTTTACTGCCACAGTCTCACAGCTCCAGTGACATGGGTTCGGTTCTGTTTACTGCCACAGTCTCACAGCTCCAGTGACCCGGGTTCGGTTCTGTTTACTGCCACAGTCTCACAGCTTCAGTGACCTGGGTTCAGTTCTGTTTACTGCCACAGTTTCACAGCTTCAGTGACCCGGGTTCAGTTCTGTTTTTTGCCACAGTCTCACAGCTCCAGTGACCCGGGTTCAGTTCTGTTTACTGCCACAGTCTCACAGCTTCAGTGACCTGGGTTCAGTTCTGTTTACTGCCACAGCCTCACAGCTCCAGTGACATGGGTTCGGTTCTGTTTACTGCCACAGTCTCACAGCTCCAGTGTCCCGGGTTCGGTTCTGTTTACTGCCACAGTCTCACAGCTCCAGTGACCTGGGTTCGGTTCTGTTTACTGCCACAGTCTCACAGCTCCAGTGACCCGGGTTCGGTTCTGTTTACTGCCACAGTCTCACAGCTCCAGTGACCCGGGTTCAGTTCTGTTTACTGCCACAGTCTCACAGCTCCAGTGACCTGGGTTCGGTTCTGTTTACTGCCACAGTCTCACAGCTCCAGTGACCTGGGTTCGGTTCTGTTTACTGCCACAGTCTCACAGCTCCAGTGACCCGGGTTCGGTTCTGTTTACTGCCACAGTCTCACAGCTCCAGTGTCCCGGGTTCGGTTCTGTTTACTGCCACAGTCTCACAGCTCCAGTGACATGGGTTCGGTTCTGTTTACTGCCACAGTCTCACAGCTCCAGTGACCCGGGTTCGGTTCTGTTTACTGCCACAGTCTCACAGCTTCAGTGACCTGGGTTCAGTTCTGTTTACTGCCACAGTTTCACAGCTTCAGTGACCCGGGTTCAGTTCTGTTTTTTGCCACAGTCTCACAGCTCCAGTGACCCGGGTTCAGTTCTGTTTACTGCCACAGTTTCACAGCTTCAGTGACCCGGGTTCGGTTCTGTTTACTGCCACAGTCTCACAGCTTCAGTGACCTGGGTTCAGTTCTGTTTACTGCCACAGCCTCACAGCTCCAGTGACATGGGTTCGGTTCTGTTTACTGCCACAGTCTCACAGCTCCAGTGTCCCGGGTTCGGTTCTGTTTACTGCCACAGTCTCACAGCTCCAGTGACCTGGGTTCGGTTCTGTTTACTGCCACAGTCTCACAGCTCCAGAGACCCGGGTTCGGTTCTGTTTACTGCCACAGTCTCACAGCTCCAGTGACCCGGGTTCAGTTATGTTTACTGCCACAGTCTCACAGCTCCAGTGACCTGGGTTCGGTTCTGTTTACTGCCACAGTCTCACAGCTCCAGTGACCTGGGTTCGGTTCTGTTTACTGCCACAGTCTCACAGCTCCAGTGACCCGGGTTCGGTTCTGTTTACTGCCACAGTCTCACAGCTCCAGTGTCCCGGGTTCGGTTCTGTTTACTGCCACAGTCTCACAGCTCCAGTGACCTGGGTTCGGTTCTGTTTACTGCCACAGTCTCACAGCTCCAGTGACCCGGGTTAAGTTCTGTTTACTGCCACAGTCTCACAGCTCCAGTGTCCCGGGTTCGGTTCTGTTTACTGCCACAGTCTCACAGCTCCAGTGACCTGGGTTCGGTTCTGTTTACTGCCACAGTCTCACAGATCCAGTGACCTGGGTTCGGTTCTGTTTACTGCCACAGTCTCACAGCTCCAGTGACCCGGGTTCAGTTCTCTTTACTGCCACAGTCTCACAGCTCCAGTGTCCCGGGTTCGGTTCTGTTTACTGCCACAGTCTCACAGCTCCAGTGACCTGGGTTCGGTTCTGTTTACTGCCACAGTCTCACAGCTCCAGTGACCTGGGTTCAGTTCTGTTTACTGCCACAGCCTCACAGCTCCAGTGACCTGGGTTCAGTTCTGTTTACTGCCACAGCCTCACAGCTCCAGTGACCTGGGTTCAGTTCTGTTTACTGCCACAGTCTCACCGCTCCAGTGACCTGGGTTCGGTTCTGTTTACTGCCACAGTCTCACAGCTCCAGTGACCCGGGTTCGGTTCTGTTTACTGCCACAGTCTCACAGCTCCAGTGACCCGGGTTCGGTTCTGTTTACTGCCACAGTCTCACAGCTCCAGTGTCCTGGGTTCAGTTCTGTTTACTGCCACAGTCTCACAGCTCCAGTGTCCTGGGTTCGGTTCTGTTTACTGCCACAGTCTCACAGCTCCAGTGACCCGGGTTCGGTTCTGTTTACTGCCACAGTCTCACAGCTCCAGTGACCTGGGTTCGGTTCTGTTTACTGCCACAGTCTCACAGCTCCAGTGACCTGGGTTCGGTTCTGTTTACTGCCACAGTCTCACAGCTCCAGTGACCTGGGTTCGGTTCTGTTTACTGCCACAGTCTCACAGCTCCAGTGACCGGGTTCGGTTCTGTTTACTGCCACAGCCTCACAGCTCCAGTATCCTGGGTTCGGTTCTGTTTACTGCCACAGTCTCACAGCTCCAGTGATCCGGGTTCGGTTCTGTTTACTGCCACAGTCTCACAGCTCCAGTGACCCGGGTTCGGTTCTGTTTACTGCCACAGTCTCACAGCTCCAGTGACCCGGGTTCAGTTCTGTTTACTGCCACAGTCTCACAGCTCCAGTGACATGGGTTCGGTTCTGTTTACTGCCACAGTCTCACAGCTCCAGTGACCCGGGTTAAGTTCTGTTTACTGCCACAGTCTCACAGCTCCAGTGTCCCGGGTTCGGTTCTGTTTACTGCCACAGTCTCACAGCTCCAGTGACCTGGGTTCGGTTCTGTTTACTGCCACAGTCTCACAGATCCAGTGACCTGGGTTCGGTTCTGTTTACTGCCACAGTCTCACAGCTCCAGTGACCCGGGTTCAGTTCTCTTTACTGCCACAGTCTCACAGCTCCAGTGTCCCGGGTTCGGTTCTGTTTACTGCCACAGTCTCACAGCTCCAGTGACCTGGGTTCGGTTCTGTTTACTGCCACAGTCTCACAGCTCCAGTGACCTGGGTTCAGTTCTGTTTACTGCCACAGCCTCACAGCTCCAGTGACCTGGGTTCAGTTCTGTTTACTGCCACAGTCTCACCGCTCCAGTGACCTGGGTTCGGTTCTGTTTACTGCCACAGTCTCACAGCTCCAGTGACCTGGGTTCAGTTCTGTTTACTGCCACAGCCTCACAGCTCCAGTGACCCGGGTTCGGTTCTGTTTACTGCCACAGTCTCACAGCTCCAGTGACCCGGGTTCAGTTCTGTTTACTGCCACAGTCTCACAGCTCCAGTGTCCCGGGTTCGGTTCTGTTTACTGCCACAGTCTCACAGCTCCAGTGACCTGGGTTCGGTTCTGTTTACTGCCACAGTCTCACAGCTCCAGTGACCTGGGTTCGGTTCTGTTTACTGCCACAGTCTCACAGCTCCAGTGACCCGGGTTCAGTTCTGTTTACTGCCACAGTCTCACAGCTCCAGTGACCTGGGTTCGGTTCTGTTTACTGCCACAGTCTCACAGCTCCAGTGACCTGGGTTCGGTTCTGTTTACTGCCACAGTCTCACAGCTCCAGTGACCCGGGTTCGGTTCTGTTTACTGCCACAGTCTCACAGCTCCAGTGTCCCGGGTTCGGTTCTGTTTACTGCCACAGTCTCACAGCTCCAGTGACCTGGGTTCGGTTCTGTTTACTGCCACAGTCTCACAGCTCCAGTGACCCGGGTTAAGTTCTGTTTACTGCCACAGTCTCACAGCTCCAGTGTCCCGGGTTCGGTTCTGTTTACTGCCACAGTCTCACAGCTCCAGTGACCTGGGTTCGGTTCTGTTTACTGCCACAGTCTCACAGATCCAGTGACCTGGGTTCGGTTCTGTTTACTGCCACAGTCTCACAGCTCCAGTGACCCGGGTTCAGTTCTCTTTACTGCCACAGTCTCACAGCTCCAGTGTCCCGGGTTCGGTTCTGTTTACTGCCACAGTCTCACAGCTCCAGTGACCTGGGTTCGGTTCTGTTTACTGCCACAGTCTCACAGCTCCAGTGACCTGGGTTCAGTTCTGTTTACTGTCACAGTCTCACAGCTCCAGTGACCCGGGTTCAGTTCTCTTTACTGCCACAGTCTCACAGCTCCAGTGTCCCGGGTTCGGTTCTGTTTACTGCCACAGTCTCACAGCTCCAGTGACCTGGGTTCGGTTCTGTTTACTGCCACAGTCTCACAGCTCCAGTGACCTGGGTTCGGTTCTGTTTACTGCCACAGCCTCACAGCTCCAGTGACCTGGGTTAAGTTCAGTTTACTGCCACAGCCTCACAGCTCCAGTGACCTGGGTTCAGTTCTGTTTACTGCCACAGTCTCACAGCTCCAGTGACCTGGGTTTGGTTCTGTTTACTGCCACAGTCTCACAGCTCCAGTGACCAGGGTTCAGTTCTGTTTACTGCCACAGCCTCACAGCTCCAGTGACCTGGGTTCAGTTCTGTTTACTGCCACAGCCTCACAGCTCCAGTGACCTGGGTTCAGTTCTGTTTACTGCCACAGTCTCACAGCTCCAGTGACCTGGGTTCGGTTCTGTTTACTGCCACAGTCTCACAGCTCCAGTGACCTGGGTTCGGTTCTGTTTACTGCCACAGTCTCACAGCTCCCGTGACCTGGGTTCGGTTCTGTTTACTGCCACAGTCTCACAGCTCCAGTGACCTGGGTTCAGTTCTGTTTACTGCCACAGTCTCACAGCTCCAGTGTCCCGTGTTCGGTTCTGTTTACTGCCACAGTCTCACAGCTCCAGTGACCTGGGTTCGGTTCTGTTTACTGCCACAGTCTCACAGCTCCAGTGACCCGGGTTCAGTTCTGTTTACTGCCACAGTCTCACAGCTCCAGTGACCCGGGTTCGGTTCTGTTTACTGCCACAGTCTCACAGCTCCAGTGTCCCGGGTTCGGTTCTGTTTACTGCCACAGTCTCACAGCTCCAGTGTCCCGGGTTCGGTTCTGTTCACTGCCACAGTCTCACAGCTTCAGTGACCTGGGTTCGGTTCTGTTTACTGCCACAGTCTCACAGCTCCAGTGTCCCGGGTTCGGTTCTGGGGACTGCCACAGCCTCACAGCTCCAGTGACCTGGGTTCGGTTCTGTTTACTGCCACAGTCTCACAGCTTCAGTGACCTGGGTTCGGTTCTGGGGACTGCCACAGTCTCACAGCTCCAGTGACCCGGGTTCGGTTCTGTTTTTTGCCACAGTCTCACAGCTTCAGTGACCCGGGTTCGGTTCTGTTTACTGCCACAGCCTCACAGCTCCAGTGTCCTGGGTTCGGTTCTGTTTACTGCCACAGTCTCACAGCTCCAGTGACCTGGGTTCGGTTCTGTTTACTGCCACAGTCTCACAGCTCCAGTGACCGGGTTCGGTTCTGTTTACTGCCACAGCCTCACAGCTCCAGTGTCCTGGGTTCGGTTCTGCGTACTGCCACAGTCTCACAGCTCCAGTGACCCGGGTTCGGTTCTGTTTACTGCCACAGTCTCACAGCTCCAGTGACCTGGGTTCGGTTCTGTTTACTGCCACAGTCTCACAGCTCCAGTGACCTGGGTTCGGTTCTGTTTACTGCCACAGTCTCACAGCTCCAGTGACCCGGGTTCAGTTCTGTTTACTGCCACAGTCTCACAGCTCCAGTGACATGGGTTCGGTTCTGTTTACTGCCACAGTCTCACAGCTCCAGTGACCCGGGTTCGGTTCTGTTTACTGCCACAGTCTCACAGCTTCAGTGACCTGGGTTCGGTTCTGTTTACTGCCACAGTCTCACAGCTCCAGTGACCGGGTTCGGTTCTGTTTACTGCCACAGTCTCACAGCTCCAGTGACCCGGGTTCGGTTCTGCGTACTGCCACAGTCTCACAGCTCCAGTGACCCGGGTTCGGTTCTGTTTACTGCCACAGTCTCACAGCTCCAGTGACCTGGGTTCGGTTCTGTTTACTGCCACAGTCTCACAGCTCCAGTGACCTGGGTTCGGTTCTGTTTACTGCCACAGTCTCACAGCTCCAGTGACCCGGGTTCAGTTCTGTTTACTGCCACAGTCTCACAGCTCCAGTGACATGGGTTCGGTTCTGTTTACTGCCACAGTCTCACAGCTCCAGTGACCCGGGTTCGGTTCTGTTTACTGCCACAGTCTCACAGCTTCAGTGACCTGGGTTCAGTTCTGTTTACTGCCACAGTTTCACAGCTTCAGTGACCTGGGTTCGGTTCTGTTTACTGCCACAGTCTCACAGCTTCAGTGACCTGGGTTCAGTTCTGTTTACTGCCACAGTTTCACAGCTTCAGTGTCCTGGGTTCGGTTCTGTTTACTGCCACAGTTTCACAGCTTCAGTGACCCGGGTTCAGTTCTGTTTTTTGCCACAGTCTCACAGCTTCAGTGACCTGGGTTCAGTTCTGTTTACTGCCACAGTCTCACAGCTTCAGTGACCCGGGTTCAGTTCTGTTTTTTGCCACAGTCTCACAGCTTCAGTGACTCGGGTTCGGTTCTGTTTACTGCCACAGCCTCACAGCTCCAGTGACATGGGTTCGGTTCTGTTTACTGCCACAGTCTCACAGCTCCAGTGACCCGGGTTCGGTTCTGTTTACTGCCACAGTCTCACAGCTTCAGTGACCTGGGTTCAGTTCTGTTTACTGCCACAGTCTCACAGCTCCAGTGACCCGGGTTCTGTTCTGTTTACTGCCACAGCCTCACAGCTCCAGTGACATGGGTTCGGTTCTGTTTACTGCCACAGTCTCACAGCTCCAGTGACCCGGGTTCGGTTCTGTTTACTGCCACAGTCTCACAGCTCCAGTGTCCCGGGTTCGGTTCTGTTTACTGCCACAGTCTCACAGCTCCAGTGACCTGGGATCGGTTCTGTTTACTGCCACAGCCTCACAGCTCCAGTGACATGGGTTCGGTTCTGTTTACTGCCACAGTCTCACAGCTCCAGTGACCCGGGTTCGGTTCTGTTTACTGCCACAGTCTCACAGCTCCAGTGACCTGGGTTCGGTTCTGTTTACTGCCACAGTCTCACAGCTCCAGTGACCTGGGTTCGGTTCTGTTTACTGCCACAGTCTCACAGCTCCAGTGACCTGGGTTCGGTTCTGTTTACTGCCACAGTCTCACAGCTGCAGTGACCGGGTTCGGTTCTGTTTACTGCCACAGCCTCACAGCTCCAGTATCCTGGGTTCGGTTCTGTTTACTGCCACAGTCTCACAGCTCCAGTGATCCGGGTTCGGTTCTGTTTACTGCCACAGTCTCACAGCTCCAGTGACCCGGGTTCGGTTCTGCGTACTGCCACAGTCTCACAGCTCCAGTGACCCGGGTTCGGTTCTGTTTACTGCCACAGTCTCACAGCTCCAGTGACCTGGGTTCGGTTCTGTTTACTGCCACAGTCTCACAGCTCCAGTGACCCGGGTTCAGTTCTGTTTACTGCCACAGTCTCACAGCTCCAGTGACATGGGTTCGGTTCTGTTTACTGCCACAGTCTCACAGCTCCAGTGACCCGGGTTCGGTTCTGTTTACTGCCACAGTCTCACAGCTTCAGTGACCTGGGTTCAGTTCTGTTTACTGCCACAGTTTCACAGCTTCAGTGACCCGGGTTCAGTTCTGTTTTTTGCCACAGTCTCACAGCTCCAGTGACCCGGGTTCAGTTCTGTTTACTGCCACAGTCTCACAGCTTCAGTGACCTGGGTTCAGTTCTGTTTACTGCCACAGCCTCACAGCTCCAGTGACATGGGTTCGGTTCTGTTTACTGCCACAGTCTCACAGCTCCAGTGACCCGGGTTCGGTTCTGTTTACTGCCACAGTCTCACAGCTCCAGTGTCCCGGGTTCGGTTCTGTTTACTGCCACAGTCTCACAGCTCCAGTGACCTGGGTTCGGTTCTGTTTACTGCCACAGCCTCACAGCTCCAGTGACATGGGTTCGGTTCTGTTTACTGCCACAGTCTCACAGCTCCAGTGACCTGGGTTCGGTTCTGTTTACTGCCACAGCCTCACAGCTCCAGTGACATAGGTTCGGTTCTGTTTACTGCCACAGTCTCACAGCTCCAGTGTCCCGGGTTCAGTTCTGTTTACTGCCACAGTCTCACAGCTCCAGTGACCTGGGTTCGGTTCTGTTTACTGCCACAGCCTCACAGCTCCAGTGACCTGGGTTCGGTTCTGTTTACTGCCACAGTCTCACAGCTCCAGTGACCCGGGTTCGGTTCTGTTTACTGCCACAGTCTCACAGCTCCAGTGACCTGGGTTCGGTTCTGTTTACTGCCACAGTCTCACAGCTCCAGTGACCTGGGTTCGGTTCTGTTTACTGCCACAGTCTCACAGCTCCAGTGACCTGGGTTCGGTTCTGTTTACTGCCACAGTCTCACAGCTCCAGTGACCTGGGTTCGGTTCTGTTTACTGCCACAGTCTCACAGCTCCAGTGACCCGGGTTCGGTTCTGTTTACTGCCACAGTCTCACAGCTCCAGTGACCTGGGTTCGGTTCTGTTTACTGCCACAGTCTCACAGCTCCAGTGACCTGGGTTCGGTTCTGTTTACTGCCACAGTCTCACAGCTCCAGTGACCTGGGTTCGGTTCTGTTTATTGCCACAGTCTCACAGCTCCCGTGACCTGGGTTCGGTTCTGTTTACTGCCACAGTCTCACAGCTCCAGTGACCTGGGTTCGGTTCTGTTTACTGCCACAGTCTCACAGCTCCAGTGACCTGGGTTCGGTTCTGTTTACTGCCACAGTCTCACAGCTCCAGTGTCCCGGGTTCGGTTCTGTTTATTGCCACAGTCTCACAGCTCCAGTGACCCGGGTTCGGTTCTGTTTACTGTCACAGTCTCACAGCTCCAGTGACCTGGGTTCGGTTCTGTTTACTGCCACAGTCTCACAGCTCCAGTGTCCCGGGTTCGGTTCTGTTTACTGCCACAGTCTCACAGCTCCAGTGACCTGGGTTCGGTTCTGTTTACTGCCACAGTCTCACAGCTCCAGTGACCCGGGTTCGGTTCTGTTTACTGCCACAGTCTCACAGCTCCAGTGACATGGGTTCGGTTCTGTTTACTGCCACAGTCTCACAGCTCCAGTGACCCGGGTTCGGTTCTGTTTACTGCCACAGTCTCACAGCTCCAGTGTCCCGGGTTCGGTTCTGTTTACTGCCACAGCCTCACAGCTCCAGTGACATGGGTTCGGTTCTGTTTACTGCCACAGTCTCACAGCTCCAGTGACCCGGGTTCGGTTCTGTTTACTGCCACAGTCTCACAGCTCCAGTGTCCCGGGTTCGGTTCTGTTTACTGCCACAGTCTCACAGCTCCAGTGACCTGGGTTCGGTTCTGTTTATTGCCACAGTCTCACAGCTCCACTGACCTGGGTTCGGTTCTGTTTACTGCCACAGTCTCACAGCTCCAGTGACCTGGGTTCGGTTCTGTTTATTGCCACAGTCTCACAGCTCCCGTGACCTGGGTTCGGTTCTGTTTACTGCCACAGTCTCACAGCTCCAGTGACCTGGGTTCGGTTCTGTTTACTGCCACAGTCTCACAGCTCCAGTGACCTGGGTTCGGTTCTGTTTACTGCCACAGTCTCACAGCTCCAGTGTCCCGGGTTCGGTTCTGTTTATTGCCACAGTCTCACAGCTCCAGTGACCCGGGTTCGGTTCTGTTTACTGTCACAGTCTCACAGCTCCAGTGACCTGGGTTCGGTTCTGTTTACTGCCACAGTCTCACAGCTCCAGTGTCCCGGGTTCGGTTCTGTTTACTGCCACAGTCTCACAGCTCCAGTGACCTGGGTTCGGTTCTGTTTACTGCCACAGTCTCACAGCTCCAGTGACCCGGGTTCGGTTCTGTTTACTGCCACAGCCTCACAGCTCCAGTGACATGGGTTCGGTTCTGTTTACTGCCACAGTCTCACAGCTCCAGTGACCCGAGTTCGGTTCTGTTTACTGCCACAGTCTCACAGCTCCAGTGTCCCGGGTTCGGTTCTGTTTACTGCCACAGTCTCACAGCTCCAGTGACCTGGGTTCGGTTCTGTTTAGTGCCACAGTCTCACAGCTCCAGTGACCTGGGTTCGGTTCTGTTTACTGCCACAGTCTCACAGCTCCAGTGACCTGGGTTCGGTGCTGTTTACTGCCACAGTCTCACAGCTCCCGTGACCTGGGTTCGGTTCTGTTTACTGCCACAGTCTCACAGCTCCAGTGACCTGGGTTCGGTTCTGTTTACTGCCACAGTCTCACAGCTCCAGTGACCTGGGTTCGGTTCTGTTTACTGCCACAGTCTCACAGCTCCAGTGACCCGGGTTCATTTCTGTTTACTGCCACAGTCTCACAGCTCCAGTGTCCCGGGTTCGGTTCTGTTTACTGCCACAGTCTCACAGCTCCAGTGACCTGGGTTCGGTTCTGTTTACTGTCACAGTCTCACAGCTCCAGTGACCTGGGTTCGGTTCTGTTTACTGCCACAGTCTCACAGCTCCAGTGACCTGGGTTCGGTTCTGTTTACTGCCACAGTCTCACAGCTTCAGTGACCCGGGTTCGGTTCTGTTTACTGCCACAGTCTCACAGCTTCAGTGACCCGGGTTCGGTTCTGTTTACTGCCACAGTCTCACAGCTCCAGTGACCTGGGTTCGGTTCTGTTTACTGCCACAGTCTCACAGCTCCAGTATCCCGGGTTCGGTTCTGTTTACTGCCACAGTCTCACAGCTCCAGTGACCCGGGTTCAGTTCTGTTTACTGCCACAGTCTCACAGCTCCAGTGACCTGGGTTCGGTTCTGTTTACTGCCACAGTCTCACAGCTCCAGTGACCTGGGTTTCGGTTCTGTTTACTGCCACAGTCTCACAGCTCCAGTGACCCGGGTTCAGTTCTGTTTACTGCCACAGTCTCACAGCTCCAGTGTCCCGGGTTCGGTTCTGTTTACTGCCACAGCCTCACAGCTCCAGTGACCTGGGTTCAGTTCTGTTTACTGCCACAGTCTCACAGCTCCAGTGACCTGGGTTCGGTTCTGTTTACTGCCACAGTCTCACAGCTCCAGTGACCCGGGTTCGGTTCTGTTTACTGCCACAGTCTCACAGCTCCAGTGACCTGAGTTCGGTTCTGTTCACTGCCACAGTCTCACAGCTCCAGTCACCCGGGTTCGGTTCTGTTTACTGCCACAGTCTCACAGCTCCAGTGACCTGAGTTCGGTTCTGTTTACTGCCACAGCCTCACAGCTCCAGTGTCCTGGGTTCGGTTCTGGGGACTGCCACAGTCTCACAGCTCCAGTGTCCCGGGTTCGGTTCTGTTTACTGCCACAGTCTCACAGCTCCAGTGTCCCGGGGTCGGTTCTGTTTACTGCCACAGTCTCACAGCTCCAGTGACCCGGGTTCGGTTCTGTTTACTGCCACAGTCTCACAGCTCCAGTGTCCCGGGTTCGGTTCTGTTTACTGCCACAGTCTCACAGCTTCAGTGACCTGGGTTCGGTTCTGTTTTCTGCCACAGTCTCACAGCTCCAGTGTCCCGGGTTCGGTTCTGTTTACTGCCACAGTCTCACAGCTCCAGTGACCCGGGTTCGGTTCTGTTTACTGCCACAGTCTCACAGCTCCAGTGACCTGGGTTCAGTTCTGTTTACTGCCACAGCCTCACAGCTCCAGTGACCCGGGTTCAGTTCTGTTTACTGCCACAGTCTCACAGCTCCAGTGACCTGGGTTCGGTTCTGTTTACTGCCACAGTCTCACAGCTCCAGTGTCCCGGGTTCGGTTCTGTTTACTGCCACAGTCTCACAGCTCCAGTGACCTGGGTTCGGTTCTGTTTACTGCCACAGTCTCACAGCTCCAGTGACCCGGGTTCAGTTCTGTTTACTGCCACAGCCTCACAGCTCCAGTGACCCGGGTTCGGTTCTGTTTACTGCCACAGTCTCACAGCTCCAGTGTCCCGGGTTCGGTTCTGTTTACTGCCACAGTCTCACAGCTCCAGTGACCTGGGTTCGGTTCTGTTTACTGCCACAGTCTCACAGCTCCAGTGACCTGGGTTCGGTTCTGTTTACTGCCACAGTCTCACAGCTCCAGTGACCTGGGTTCGGTTCTGTTTACTGCCACAGTCTCACAGCTCCAGTGACCTGGGTTCGGTTCTGTTTACTGCCACAGTCTCACAGCTCCACTGACCTGGGTTCGGTTCTGTTTACTGCCACAGCCTCACAGCTCCAGTGACCTGGGTTCAGTTCTGTTTACTGCCACAGCCTCACAGCTCCAGTGACCTGGGTTCAGTTCTGTTTACTGCCACAGTCTCACAGCTCCAGTGACCTGGGTTCGGTTCTGTTTACTGCCACAGTCTCACAGCTCCAGTGACCCGGGTTCGGTTCTGTTTACTGCCACAGTCTCACAGCTCCAGTGACCTGAGTTCGGTTCTGTTTACTGCCACATTCTCAGAGCTCCAGTGACCCGGGTTCGGTTCTGTTTACTGCCACAGTCTCACAGCTCCAGTGACCTGAGTTCGGTTCTGTTTACTGCCACAGCCTCACAGCTCCAGTGTCCTGGGTTCGGTTCTGGGGACTGCCACAGTCTCACAGCTCAAGTGTCCCGGGTTCGGTTCTGTTTACTGCCACAGTCTCACAGCTCCAGTGTCCCGGGTTCGGTTCTGTTTACTGCCACAGTCTCACAGCTCCAGTGACCCGGGTTCGGTTCTGTTTACTGCCACAGTCTCACAGCTCCAGTGTCCCGGGTTCGGTTCTGTTTACTGCCACAGTCTCACAGCTCCAGTGTCCCGGGTTCGGTTCTGTTTACTGCCACAGTCTCACAGCTTCAGTGACCTGGGTTCGCTTCTGTTTACTGCCACAGTCTCACAGCTCCAGTGACCTGGGTTCGGTTCGGTTTACTGCCACAGTCTCACAGCTCCAGTGTCCCGGGTTCGGTTCTGTTTACTGCCACAGTCTCACAGCTCCAGAGACCTGGGTTCGGTTCTGTTTACTGCCACAGTCTCACAGTTCCAGTGACCCGGGTTCAGTTCTGTTTACTGCCACAGTCTCACAGCTCCAGTGATCCGGGTTCGGTTCTGTTTACTGCCACAGTCTCACAGCTCCAGTGTCCCGGGTTCGGTTCTGTTTACTGCCACAGTCTCACAGTTCCAGTGACCCGGGTTCAGTTCTGTTTACTGCCACAGTCTCACAGCTCCAGTGTCCCGGGTTCGGTTCTGTTTACTGCCACAGTCTCACAGCTCCAGTGTCCCGGGTTCGGTTCTGTTCACTGCCACAGTCTCACAGCTTCAGTGACCTGGGTTCGGTTCTGTTTACTGCCACAGTCTCACAGCTCCAGTGTCCCGGGTTCGGTTCTGGGGACTGCCACAGCCTCACAGCTCCAGTGACCTGGGTTCGGTTCTGTTCACTGCCACAGTCTCACAGCTTCAGTGACCTGGGTTCGGTTCTGGGGACTGCCACAGTCTCACAGCTCCAGTGTCCCGGGTTCGGTTCTGTTTACTGCCACAGTCTCACAGCTCCAGTGTCCCGGGTTCGGTTCTGTTTACTGCCACAGTCTCACAGCTCCAGTGACCCGGGTTCGGTTCTGTTTACTGCCACAGTATCACAGCTCCAGTGTCCCGGGTTCGGTTCTGTTTACTGCCACAGTCTCACAGCTCCAGTGTCCCGGGTTCGGTTCTGTTTACTGCCACAGTCTCACAGCTTCAGTGACCTGGGTTCGGTTCTGTTTACTGCCACAGTCTCACAGCTCCAGTGACCTGGGTTCGGTTCTGTTTACTGCCACAGTCTCACAGCTCCAGTGTCCCGTGTTCGGTTCTGTTTACTGCCACAGTCTCACAGCTCCAGTGACCTGGGTTCGGTTCTGTTTACTGCCACAGTCTCACAGCTCCAGTGACCTGGGTTCGGTTCTGTTTACTGCCGCAGTCTCACAGCTCCAGTGACCCGGGTTCGGTTCTGTTTACTGCCACAGTCTCACAGCTCCAGTGACCTGAGTTCGGTTCTGTTTACTGCCACAGTCTCAGAGCTCCAGTGACCCGGGTTCGGTTCTGTTTACTGCCACAGTCTCACAGCTGAAGTGACCTGAGTTCGGTTCTGTTTACTGCCACAGCCTCACAGCTCCAGTGTCCTGGGTTCGGTTCTGGGGACTGCCACAGTCTCACAGCTCAAGTGTCCCGGGTTCGGTTCTGTTTACTGCCACAGTCTCACAGCTCCAGTGACCCGGGTTCGGTTCTGTTTACTGCCACAGTCTCACAGCTCCAGTGTCCCGGGTTCGGTTCTGTTTACTGCCACAGTCTCACAGCTCCAGTGTCCCGGGTTCGGTTCTGTTTACTGCCACAGTCTCACAGCTTCAGTGACCTGGGTTCGCTTCTGTTTACTGCCACAGTCTCACAGCTCCAGTGACCTGGGTTCGGTTCGGTTTACTGCCACAGTCTCACAGCTCCAGTGTCCCGGGTTCGGTTCTGTTTACTGCCACAGTCTCACAGCTCCAGAGACCTGGGTTCGGTTCTGTTTACTGCCACAGTCTCACAGTTCCAGTGACCCGGGTTCAGTTCTGTTTACTGCCACAGTCTCACAGCTCCAGTGTCCCGGGTTCGGTTCTGTTTACTGCCACAGTCTCACAGCTCCAGTGTCCCGGGTTCGGTTCTGTTCACTGCCACAGTCTCACAGCTTCAGTGACCTGGGTTCGGTTCTGTTTACTGCCACAGTCTCACAGCTCCAGTGTCCCGGGTTCGGTTCTGGGGACTGCCACAGCCTCACAGCTCCAGTGACCTGGGTTCGGTTCTGTTCACTGCCACAGTCTCACAGCTTCAGTGACCTGGGTTCGGTTCTGGGGACTGCCACAGTCTCACAGCTCCAGTGTCCCGGGTTCGGTTCTGTTTACTGCCACAGTCTCACAGCTCCAGTGTCCCGGGTTCGGTTCTGTTTACTGCCACAGTCTCACAGCTCCAGTGACCCGGGTTCGGTTCTGTTTACTGCCACAGTATCACAGCTCCAGTGTCCCGTGTTCTGTTCTGTTTACTGCCACAGTCTCACAGCTCCAGTGTCCCGGGTTCGGTTCTGTTTACTGCCAAAGTCTCACAGCTTCAGTGACCTGGGTTCGGTTCTGTTTACTGCCACAGTCTCACAGCTCCAGTGACCTGGGTTCGGTTCTGTTTACTGCCACAGTCTCACAGCTCCAGTGTCCCGTGTTCGGTTCTGTTTACTGCCACAGTCTCACAGCTCCAGTGACCTGGGTTCGGTTCTGTTTACTGCCACAGTCTCACAGCTCCAGTGACCTGGGTTCGGTTCTGTTTACTGCCACAGTCTCACAGCTCCAGTGACCCGGGTTCAGTTCTGTTCACTGCCACAGTCTCACAGCTTCAGTGACCTGGGTTCGGTTCTGTTTACTGCCACAGTCTCACAGCTCCAGTGTTCCGGGTTCGGTTCTGTTCACTGCCACAGTCTCACAGCTTCAGTGACCTGGGTTCGGTTCTGTTTACTGCCACAGTCTCACAGCTCCAGTGTCCCGGGTTCGGTTCTGGGGAGTGCCACAGCCTCACAGCTCCAGTGTCCTGGGTTCGGTTCCGTTTTTTGCCACAGTCTCACAGCTTCAGTGACCCGGGTTCGGTTCTGTTTACTGCCACAGCCTCACAGCTCCAGTGTCCTGGGTTCGGTTCTGTTTACTGCCACAGCCTCACAGCTCCAGTGTCCTGGGTTCGGTTCTGTTTACTGCCACAGTCTAACAGCTCCAGTGACCTGGGTTCGGTTCTGTTTACTGCCACAGTCTCACAGCTCCAGTGACCGGGTTCGGTTCTGTTTACTGCCACAGCCTCACAGCTCCAGTGTCCTGGGTTCGGTTCTGTTTACTGCCACAGTCTCACAGCTGCAGTGACCCGGGTTCGGTTCTGTTTACTGCCACAGTCTCACAGCTCCAGTGACCCGGGTTCGGTTCTGCGTACTGCCACAGTCTCACAGCTCCAGTGACCCGGGTTCGGTTCTGTTTACTGCCACAGTCGCACAGCTCCAGTGACCTGGGTTCGGTTCTGTTTACTGCCACAGTCTCACAGCTCCAGTGACCCGCGTTCAGTTCTGTTTACTGCCACAGTCTAACAGCTCCAGTGACATGGGTTCGGTTCTGTTTACTGCCACAGTCTCACAGCTCCAGTGACCCGGGTTCGGTTCTGTTTACTGCCACAGTCTCACAGCTTCAGTGACCTGGGTTCAGTTCTGTTTACTGCCACAGTCTCACAGCTCCAGTGACCTGGGTTCGGTTCTGTTTACTGCCACAGTCTCACAGCTCCCGTGACCTGGGTTCGGTTCTGTTTACTGCCACAGTCTCACAGCTCCAGTGACCTGGGTTCGGTTCTGTTTACTGCCACAGTCTCACAGCTCCAGTGACCTGGGTTCGGTTCTGTTTACTGCCACAGTCTCACAGCTCCAGTGACCCGGGTTCAGTTCTGTTTACTGCCACAGTCTCACAGCACCAGTGTCCCGGGTTCGGTTCTGTTTACTGCCACAGTCTCACAGCTCCAGTGACCTGGGTTCGGTTCTGTTTACTGCCACAGTCTCACAGCTCCAGTGATCCGGGTTAAGTTCTGTTTACTGCCACAGTCTCACAGCTCCAGTGTCCCGGGTTCGGTTCTGTTTACTGCCACAGTCTCACAGCTCCAGTGACCTGGGTTTCGGTTCTGTTTACTGCCTCAGTCTCACAGCTCCAGTGTCCCGGGTTCGGTTCTGTTTACTGCCACAGTCTCACAGCTCCAGTGACCTGGGTTCGGTTCTGTTTACTGCCACAGCCTCACAGCTCCAGTGACCTGGGTTCAGTTCTGTTTACTGCCACAGTCTCACAGCTCCAGTGACCTGGGTTCGGTTCTGTTTACTGCCACAGTCTCACAGCTCCAGTGACCCGGGTTCGGTTCTGTTTACTGCCACAGTCTCACAGCTCCAGTGACCTGAGTTCGGTTCTGTTCACTGCCACAGTCTCACAGCTCCAGTCACCCGGGTTCGGTTCTGTTTACTGCCACAGTCTCACAGCTCCAGTGACCTGAGTTCGGTTCTGTTTACTGCCACAGCCTCACAGCTCCAGTGTCCTGGGTTCGGTTCTGGGGACTGCCACAGTCTCACAGCTCCAGTGTCCCGGGTTCGGTTCTGTTTACTGCCACAGTCTCACAGCTCCAGTGTCCCGGGTTCGGTTCTCTTTACTGCCACAGTCTCACAGCTCCAGTGACACGGGTTCAGTTCTGTTTACTGCCACAGTCTCACAGCTCCAGTGTCCTGGGTTTGGTTCTGTTTACTGCCACAGTCTCACAGCTTCAGTGACCTGGGTTCGGTTCTGTTTTCTGCCACAGTCTCACAGCTCCAGTGACCTGGGTTCGGTTCTGTTTACTGCCACAGTCTCACAGCTCCAGTGACCTGGGTTCGGTTCTGTTTACTGCCACAGTCTCACAGCTCCAGTGACCTGGGTTCGGTTCTGTTTTCTGCCACAGTCTCACAGCTCCAGTGACCTGGGTTCGGTTCTGTTTACTGCCACAGTCTCACAGCTCCAGTGTCCCGGGTTCGGTTCTGTTTACTGCCACAGTCTCACAGCTCCAGTGACCTGGGTTCGGTTCTGTTTACTGCCACAGTCTCACAGCTCCAGTGACCCGGGTTCGGTTCTGTTTACTGCCACAGTCTCACAGCTCCAGTGTCCCGGGTTCGGTTCTGTTTACTGCCACAGTCTCACAGCTCCAGTGTCCCGGGTTCGGTTCTGTTTCCTGCCACAGTCTCACAGCTTCAGTGACCTGGGTTCGGTTCTGTTTACTGCCACAGTATCACAGCTCCAGTGTCCCGGGTTCTGTTCTGTTTACTGCCACAGTCTCACAGCTCCAGTGTCCCGGGTTCGGTTCTGTTTACTGCCACAGTCTCACAGCTTCAGTGACCTGGGTTCGGTTCTGTTTACTGCCACAGTCTCACAGCTCCAGTGACCTGGGTTCGGTTCTGTTTACTGCCACAGTCTCACAGCTCCAGTGTCCCGTGTTCGGTTCTGTTTACTGCCACAGTCTCACAGCTCCAGTGACCTGGGTTCGGTTCTGTTTACTGCCACAGTCTCACAGCTCCAGTGACCTGGGTTCGGTTCTGTTTACTGCCACAGTCTCACAGCTCCAGTGACCCGGGTTCAGTTCTGTTCACTGCCACAGTCTCACAGCTTCAGTGACCTGGGTTCGGTTCTGTTTACTGCCACAGTCTCACAGCTCCAGTGTTCCGGGTTCGGTTCTGTTCACTGCCACAGTCTCACAGCTTCAGTGACCTGGGTTCGGTTCTGTTTACTGCCACAGTCTCACAGCTCCAGTGTCCCGGGTTCGGTTCTGGGGAGTGCCACAGCCTCACAGCTCCAGTGTCCTGGGTTCGGTTCCGTTTTTTGCCACAGTCTCACAGCTTCAGTGACCCGGGTTCGGTTCTGTTTACTGCCACAGCCTCACAGCTCCAGTGTCCTGGGTTCGGTTCTGTTTACTGCCACAGCCTCACAGCTCCAGTGTCCTGGGTTCGGTTCTGTTTACTGCCACAGTCTCACAGCTCCAGTGACCTGGGTTCGGTTCTGTTTACTGCCACAGTCTCACAGCTCCAGTGACCGGGTTCGGTTCTGTTTACTGCCACAGCCTCACAGCTCCAGTGTCCTGGGTTCGGTTCTGTTTACTGCCACAGTCTCACAGCTGCAGTGACCCGGGTTCGGTTCTGTTTACTGCCACAGTCTCACAGCTCCAGTGACCCGGGTTCGGTTCTGCGTACTGCCACAGTCTCACAGCTCCAGTGACCCGGGTTCGGTTCTGTTTACTGCCACAGTCGCACAGCTCCAGTGACCTGGGTTCGGTTCTGTTTACTGCCACAGTCTCACAGCTCCAGTGACCCGCGTTCAGTTCTGTTTACTGCCACAGTCTAACAGCTCCAGTGACATGGGTTCGGTTCTGTTTACTGCCACAGTCTCACAGCTCCAGTGACCCGGGTTCGGTTCTGTTTACTGCCACAGTCTCACAGCTTCAGTGACCTGGGTTCAGTTCTGTTTACTGCCACAGTCTCACAGCTCCAGTGACCTGGGTTCGGTTCTGTTTACTGCCACAGTCTCACAGCTCCCGTGACCTGGGTTCGGTTCTGTTTACTGCCACAGTCTCACAGCTCCAGTGACCTGGGTTCGGTTCTGTTTACTGCCACAGTCTCACAGCTCCAGTGACCTGGGTTCGGTTCTGTTTACTGCCACAGTCTCACAGCTCCAGTGACCCGGGTTCAGTTCTGTTTACTGCCACAGTCTCACAGCTCCAGTGTCCCGGGTTCGGTTCTGTTTACTGCCACAGTCTCACAGCTCCAGTGACCTGGGTTCGGTTCTGTTTACTGCCACAGTCTCACAGCTCCAGTGATCCGGGTTAAGTTCTGTTTACTGCCACAGTCTCACAGCTCCAGTGTCCCGGGTTCGGTTCTGTTTACTGCCACAGTCTCACAGCTCCAGTGACCTGGGTTTCGGTTCTGTTTACTGCCTCAGTCTCACAGCTCCAGTGTCCCGGGTTCGGTTCTGTTTACTGCCACAGTCTCACAGCTCCAGTGACCTGGGTTCGGTTCTGTTTACTGCCACAGCCTCACAGCTCCAGTGACCTGGGTTCAGTTCTGTTTACTGCCACAGTCTCACAGCTCCAGTGACCTGGGTTCAGTTCTGTTTACTGCCACAGTCTCACAGCTCCAGTGACCTGGGTTCGGTTCTGTTTACTGCCACAGCCTCACAGCTCCAGTGACCTGGGTTCAGTTCTGTTTACTGCCACAGTCTCACAGCTCCAGTGACCTGAGTTCGGTTCTGTTCACTGCCACAGTCTCACAGCTCCAGTCACCCGGGTTCGGTTCTGTTTACTGCCACAGTCTCACAGCTCCAGTGACCTGAGTTCGGTTCTGTTTACTGCCACAGCCTCACAGCTCCAGTGTCCTGGGTTCGGTTCTGGGGACTGCCACAGTCTCACAGCTCCAGTGTCCCGGGTTCGGTTCTGTTTACTGCCACAGTCTCACAGCTCCAGTGTCCCGGGTTCGGTTCTCTTTACTGCCACAGTCTCACAGCTCCAGTGACACGGGTTCAGTTCTGTTTACTGCCACAGTCTCACAGCTCCAGTGTCCTGGGTTCGGTTCTGTTTACTGCCACAGTCTCACAGCTTCAGTGACCTGGGTTCGGTTCTGTTTTCTGCCACAGTCTCACAGCTCCAGTGACCTGGGTTCGGTTCTGTTTACTGCCACAGTCTCACAGCTCCAGTGTCCCGGGTTCGGTTCTGTTTACTGCCACAGTCTCACAGCTCCAGTGACCCGGGTTCAGTTCTGTTTACTGCCACAGTCTCACAGCTCCAGTGACCTGGGTTCGGTTCTGTTTACTGCCACAGTCTCACAGCTTCAGTGACCTGGGTTCGGTTCTGTTTTCTGCCACAGTCTCACAGCTCCAGTGACCTGGGTTCGGTTCTGTTTACTGCCACAGTCTCACAGCTCCAGTGTCCCGGGTTCGGTTCTGTTTACTGCCACAGTCTCACAGCTCCAGTGACCTGGGTTCGGTTCTGTTTACTGCCACAGTCTCACAGCTCCAGTGACCCGGGTTCGGTTCTGTTTACTGCCACAGTCTCACAGCTCCAGTGTCCCGGGTTCGGTTCTGTTTACTGCCACAGTCTCACAGCTCCAGTGTCCCGGGTTCGGTTCTGTTTCCTGCCACAGTCTCACAGCTTCAGTGACCTGGGTTCGGTTCTGTTTACTGCCACAGTCTCACAGCTCCAGTGTCCCGGGTTCGGTTCTGGGGACTGCCACAGCCTCACAGCTCCAGTGACCTGGGTTCGGTTCTGTTTACTGCCACAGTCTCACAGCTTCAGTGACCTGGGTTCGGTTCTGTTTACTGCCACAGTCTCACAGCTCCAGTGTCCCGGGTTCGGTTCTGTTTACTGCCACAGTCTCACAGCTCCAGTGTCCCGGGTTCGGTTCTGTTTACTGCCACAGTCTCACAGCTCCAGTGACCCGGGTTCGGTTCTGTTTACTGCCACAGTCTCACAGCTCCAGTGTCCCGGGTTCGGTTCTGTTTACTGCCACAGTCTCACAGCTCCAGTGTCCCGGGTTCGGTTCTGTTTACTGCCACAGTCTCACAGCTTCAGTGACCTGGGTTCGTTTCTGTTTACTGCCACAGTCTCACAGCTCCAGTGACCTGGGTTCGGTTCTGTTTACTGCCACAGTCTCACATCTCCAGTGTCCCGGGTTCGGTTCTGTTTACTGCCACAGTCTCACAGCTCCAGTGACCTGGGTTCGGTTCTGTTTACTGCCACAGTCTCACAGCTCCAGTGTCCCGGGTTCGGTTCTGTTCACTGCCACAGTCTCACAGCTTCAGTGACCTGGGTTCGGTTCTGTTTACTGCCACAGTCTCACAGCTCCAGTGTCCTGGGTTCGGTTCTGGGGACTGCCACAGCCTCACAGCTCCAGTGACCTGGGTTCGGTTCTGTTTACTGCCACAGTCTCACAGCTTCAGTGACCTGGGTTCGGTTCTGGGGACAGCCACAGCCTCACAGCTCCAGTGTCCTGGGTTCGGTTCTGTTTTTTGCCACAGTCTCACAGCTTCAGTGACCCAGGTTCGGTTCTGTTTACTGCCACAGCCTCACAGCTCCAGTGTCCTGGGTTCGGTTCTGTTTACTGCCACAGTCTCACAGCTCCAGTGACCTGGGTTCGGTTCTGTTTACTGCCACAGTCTCACAGCTCCAGTGACCGGATTCGGTTCTGTTTACTGCCACAGCCTCACAGCTCCAGTGTCCTGGGTTCGGTTCTGTTTACTGCCACAGTCTCACAGCTCCAGTGTCCCGGGTTCGGTTCTGTTTACTGCCACAGTCTCACAGCTCCAGTGACCTGGGTTCGGTTCTGTTTACTGCCACAGTCTCACAGCTCCAGTGACCCGGGTTCGGTTCTGTTTACTGCCAAAGCCTCACAGCTCCAGTGACCCGGGTGCGGTTCTGTTTACTGCCACAGTCTCACAGCTCCAGTGACCTGGGTTCGGTTCTATTTACTGCCACAGTCTCACAGCTCCAGTGACCTGGGTTCGGTTCTGTTTACTGCCACAGTCTCACAGCTCCAGTGACCCGGGTTCAGTTCTGTTTACTGCCACAGTCTCACAGCTCCAGTGTCCCGGGTTCGGTTCTGTTTACTGCCACAGTCTCACAGCTCCAGTGACCTGGGTTCGGTTCTGTTTACTGCCACAGTCTCACAGCTCCAGTGATCCGGGTTAAGTTCTGTTTACTGCCACAGTCTCACAGCTCCAGTGTCCCGGGTTCGGTTCTGTTTACTGCCACAGTCTCACAGCTCCAGTGACCTGGGTTCGGTTCTGTTTCCTGCCACAGTCTCACAGCTCCAGTGACCTGGGTTTCGGTTCTGTTTACTGCCACAGTCTCACAGCTCCAGTGACCCGGGTTCAGTTCTGTTTACTGCCACAGTCTCACAGCTCCAGTGTCCCGGGTTCGGTTCTGTTTACTGCCACAGCCTCACAGCTCCAGTGACCTGGGTTCAGTTCTGTTTACTGCCACAGTCTCACAGCTCCAGTGACCCGGGTTCGGTTCTGTTTACTGCCACAGTCTCACAGCTCCAGTGACCCGGGTTCGGTTCTGTTTACTGCCACAGTCTCACAGCTCCAGTGACCTGAGTTCGGTTCTGTTCACTGCCACAGTCTCACAGCTCCAGTCACCCGGGTTCGGTTCTGTTTACTGCCACAGTCTCACAGCTCCAGTGACCTGAGTTCGGTTCTGTTTACTGCCACAGCCTCACAGCTCCAGTGTCCTGGGTTCGGTTCTGGGGACTGCCACAGTCTCACAGCTCCAGTGTCCCGGGTTCGGTTCTGTTTACTGCCACAGTCTCACAGCTCCAGTGTCCCGGGTTCGGTTCTGTTTACTGCCACAGTCTCACAGCTCCAGTGACCCGTGTTCGGTTCTGTTTACTGCCACAGTCTCACAGCTCCAGTGTCCCGGGTTCGGTTCTGTTTACTGCCACAGTCTCACAGCTCCAGTGTCCCGGGTTCGGTTCTGTTTACTGCCACAGTCTCACAGCTCCAGTGTCCTGGGTTCGGTTCTGTTTACTGCCACAGTCTCACAGCTCCAGTGTCCCGGGTTCGGTTCTGTTTACTGCCACAGTCTCACAGCTCCAGTGTCCCGGGTTCGGTTCTGTTTACTGCCACAGTCTCACAGCTCCAGTGACCCGTGTTCGGTTCTGTTTACTGCCACAGTCTCACAGCTCCAGTGTCCCGGGTTCGGTTCTGTTTACTGCCACAGTCTCACAGCTCCAGTGAACTGGGTTCGGTTCTGTTTACTGCCACAGTCTCACAGCTCCAGTGTCCCGGGTTCGGTTCTGTTTACTGCCACAGTCTCACAGCTCCAGTGACCTGGGTTCGGTTCTGTTTACTGCCACAGTCTCACAGCTCCAGTGACCCGGGTTCAGTTCTGTTTACTGCCACAGCCTCACAGCTCCAGTGACCCGGGTTCGGTTCTGTTTACTGCCACAGTCTCACAGCTCCAGTGTCCCGGGTTCGGTTCTGTTTACTGCCACAGTCTCACAGCTCCAGTGACCTGGGTTCGGTTCTGATTACTGCCACAGTCTCACAGCTCCAGTGACCTGGGTTCGGTTCTGTTTACTGCCACAGTCTCACAGCTCCAGTGTCCCGGGTTCAGTTCTGTTTACTGCCACAGCCTCACAGCTCCAGTGACCCGGGTTCGGTTCTGTTTACTGCCACAGTCTCACAGCTCCAGTGTCCCGGGTTCGGTTCTGTTTACTGCCACAGTCTCACAGCTCCAGTGACCTGGGTTCGGTTCTGTTTACTGCCACAGTCTCACAGCTCCAGTGACCCGGGTTCAGTTCTGTTTACTGCCACAGTCTCACAGCTCCAGTGACCCGGGTTCAGTTCTGTTTACTGCCACAGTCTCACAGCTCCAGTGACCCGGGTTCAGTTCTGTTTACTGCCACAGTCTCACAGCTCCAGTGACCCGGGTTCAGTTCTGTTTACTGCCACAGTCTCACAGCTCCAGTGACCTGGGTTCGGTTCTGTTTACTGCCACAGTCTCACAGCTCCAGTGTCCCGGGTTCGGTTCTGTTTACTGCCACAGTCTCACAGCTCCAGTGACCTGGGTTCGGTTCTGTTTACTGCCACAGCCTCACAGCTCCAGTGACCTGGGTTCAGTTCTGTTTATTGCCACAGCCTCACAGCTCCAGTGACCTGGGTTCAGTTCTGTTTACTGCCACAGTCTCACAGCTCCAGTGACCTGGGTTCGGTTCTGTTTACTGCCACAGTCTCACAGCTCCAGTGACCCGGGTTCGGTTCTGTTTACTGCCACAGTCTCACAGCTCCAGTGACCTGAGTTCGGTTCTGTTTACTGCCACAGTCTCAGAGCTCCAGTGACCCGGGTTCGGTTCTGTTTACTGCCACAGTCTCACAGCTCCAGTGACCTGAGTTCGGTTCTGTTTACTGCCACAGCCTCACAGCTCCAGTGTCCTGGGTTCGGTTCTGGGGACTGCCACAGTCTCACAGCTCAAGTGTCCCGGGTTCGGTTCTGTTTACTGCCACAGTCTCACAGCTCCAGTGTCCCGGGTTCAGTTCTGTTTACTGCCACAGTCTCACAGCTCCAGTGACCCGGGTTCGGTTCTGTTTACTGCCACAGTCTCACAGCTCCAGTGTCCCGGGTTCGGTTCTGTTTACTGCCACAGTCTCACAGCTCCAGTGTCCCGGGTTCGGTTCTGTTTACTGCCACAGTCTCACAGCTTCAGTGACCTGGGTTCGGTTCTGTTTACTGCCACAGTCTCACAGCTCCAGTGACCTGGGTTCGGTTCTGTTTACTGCCACAGTCTCACAGCTCCAGTGTCCCGGGTTCGGTTCTGTTTACTGCCACAGTCTCACAGCTCCAGTGACCTGGGTTCGGTTCTGTTTACTGCCACAGTCTCACAGTTCCAGTGACCCGGGTTCAGTTCTGTTTACTGCCACAGTCTCACAGCTCCAGTGACCCGGGTTCGGTTCTGTTTACTGCCACAGTCTCACAGCTCCAGTGTCCCGGGTTCGGTTCTGTTTACTGCCACAGTCTCACAGCTCCAGTGTCCCGGGTTCGGTTCTGTTCACTGCCACAGTCTCACAGCTTCAGTGACCTGGGTTCGGTTCTGTTTACTGCCACAGTCTCACAGTTCCAGTGTCCCGGGTTCGGTTCTGGGGACTGCCACAGCCTCACAGCTCCAGTGACCTGCATTCGGTTCTGTTTACTGCCAAAGTCTCACAGCTTCAGTGACCTGGGTTCGGTTCTGGGGACTGCCACAGTCTCACAGCTCCAGTGTCCCGGGTTCGGTTCTGTTTACTGCCACAGTCTCACAGCTCCAGTGTCCCGGGTTCGGTTCTGTTTACTGCCACAGTCTCACAGTTCCAGTGACCCGGGTTCGGTTCTGTTTACTGCCACAGTATCACAGCTCCAGTGTCCCGGGTTCGGTTCTGTTTACTGCCACAGTCTCACAGCTCCAGTGTCCCGGGTTCGGTTCTGTTTACTGCAACAGTCTCACAGCTTCAGTGACCTGGGTTCGGTTCTGTTTACTGCCACAGTCTCACAGCTCCAGTGACCTGGGTTCGGTTCTGTTTACTGCCACAGTCTCACAGCTCCAGTGTCCCGGGTTCGGTTCTGTTTACTGCCACAGTCTCACAGCTCCAGTGACCTGGGTTCGGTTCTGTTTACTGCCACAGTCTCACAGCTCCAGTGACCTGGGTTCGGTTCTGTTTACTGCCACAGTCTCACAGCTCCAGTGACCCGGGTTCAGTTCTGTTTACTGCCACAGTCTCACAGCTCCAGTGACCCGGGTTCGGTTCTGTTTACTGCCACAGTCTCACAGCTCCAGTGTCCCTGGTTCGGTTCTGTTTACTGCCACAGTCTCACAGCTCCAGTGTTCCGGGTTCGGTTCTGTTCACTGCCACAGTCTCACAGCTTCAGTGACCTGGGTTCGGTTCTGTTTACTGCCACAGTCTCACAGCTCCAGTGTCCCGGGTTCGGTTCTGGGGAGTGCCACAGCCTCACAGCTCCAGTGTCCTGGGTTCGGTTCCGTTTTTTGCCACAGTCTCACAGCTTCAGTGACGCGGGTTCGGTTCTGTTTACTGCCACAGCCTCACAGCTCCAGTGTCCTGGGTTCGGTTCTGTTTACTGCCACAGCCTCACAGCTCCAGTGTCCTGGGTTCGGTTCTGTTTACTGCCACAGTCTCACAGCTCCAGTGACCTGGGTTCGGTTCTGTTTACTGCCACAGTCTCACAGCTCCAGTGACCGGGTTCGGTTCTGTTTACTGCCACAGCCTCACAGCTCCAGTGACCCGGGTTCAGTTCTGTTTACTGCCACAGCCTCACAGCTCCAGTGACCCGGGTTCGGTTCTGTTTACTGCCACAGTCTCACAGCTCCAGTGTCCCGGGTTCGGTTCTGTTTACTGCCACAGTCTCACAGCTCCAGTGACCTGGGTTCGGTTCTGATTACTGCCACAGTCTCACAGCTCCAGTGACCTGGGTTCGGTTCTGTTTACTGCCACAGTCACACAGCTCCAGTGTCCCGGGTTCAGTTCTGTTTACTGCCACAGCCTCACAGCTCCAGTGACCCGGGTTCGGTTCTGTTTACTGCCACAGTCTCACAGCTCCAGTGTCCCGGGTTCGGTTCTGTTTACTGCCACAGTCTCACAGCTCCAGTGACCTGGGTTCGGTTCTGTTTACTGCCACAGTCTCACAGCTCCAGTGACCCGGGTTCAGTTCTGTTTACTGCCACAGTCTCACAGCTCCAGTGACCCGGGTTCAGTTCTGTTTACTGCCACAGTCTCACAGCTCCAGTGACCCGGGTTCAGTTCTGTTTACTGCCACAGTCTCACAGCTCCAGTGTCCCGGGTTCAGTTCTGTTTACTGCCACAGTCTCACAGCTCCAGTGACCTGGGTTCGGTTCTGTTTACTGCCACAGTCTCACAGCTCCAGTGACCTGGGTTCGGTTCTGTTTACTGCCACAGTCTCACAGCTCCAGTGACCCGGGTTCAGTTCTGTTTACTGCCACAGTCTCACAGCTCCAGTGACCCGGGTTCAGTTCTGTTTACTGCCACAGTATCACAGCTCCAGTGTCCCGGGTTCGGTTCTGTTTACTGCAACAGTCTCACAGCTTCAGTGACCTGGGTTCGGTTCTGTTTACTGCCACAGTCTCACAGCTCCAGTGACCTGGGTTCGGTTCTGTTTACTGCCACAGTCTCACAGCTCCAGTGTCCCGGGTTCGGTTCTGTTTACTGCCACAGTCTCACAGCTCCAGTGACCTGGGTTCGGTTCTGTTTACTGCCACAGTCTCACAGCTCCAGTGACCTGGGTTCGGTTCTGTTTACTGCCACAGTCTCACAGCTCCAGTGACCCGGGTTCAGTTCTGTTTACTGCCACAGTCTCACAGCTCCAGTGACCCGGGTTCGGTTCTGTTTACTGCCACAGTCTCACAGCTCCAGTGTCCCTGGTTCGGTTCTGTTTACTGCCACAGTCTCACAGCTCCAGTGTTCCGGGTTCGGTTCTGTTCACTGCCACAGTCTCACAGCTTCAGTGACCTGGGTTCGGTTCTGTTTACTGCCACAGTCTCACAGCTCCAGTGTCCCGGGTTCGGTTCTGGGGAGTGCCACAGCCTCACAGCTCCAGTGTCCTGGGTTCGGTTCCGTTTTTTGCCACAGTCTCACAGCTTCAGTGACGCGGGTTCGGTTCTGTTTACTGCCACAGCCTCACAGCTCCAGTGTCCTGGGTTCGGTTCTGTTTACTGCCACAGCCTCACAGCTCCAGTGTCCTGGGTTCGGTTCTGTTTACTGCCACAGTCTCACAGCTCCAGTGACCTGGGTTCGGTTCTGTTTACTGCCACAGTCTCACAGCTCCAGTGACCGGGTTCGGTTCTGTTTACTGCCACAGCCTCACAGCTCCAGTGACCCGGGTTCAGTTCTGTTTACTGCCACAGCCTCACAGCTCCAGTGACCCGGGTTCGGTTCTGTTTACTGCCACAGTCTCACAGCTCCAGTGTCCCGGGTTCGGTTCTGTTTACTGCCACAGTCTCACAGCTCCAGTGACCTGGGTTCGGTTCTGATTACTGCCACAGTCTCACAGCTCCAGTGACCTGGGTTCGGTTCTGTTTACTGCCACAGTCACACAGCTCCAGTGTCCCGGGTTCAGTTCTGTTTACTGCCACAGCCTCACAGCTCCAGTGACCCGGGTTCGGTTCTGTTTACTGCCACAGTCTCACAGCTCCAGTGTCCCGGGTTCGGTTCTGTTTACTGCCACAGTCTCACAGCTCCAGTGACCTGGGTTCGGTTCTGTTTACTGCCACAGTCTCACAGCTCCAGTGACCCGGGTTCAGTTCTGTTTACTGCCACAGTCTCACAGCTCCAGTGACCCGGGTTCAGTTCTGTTTACTGCCACAGTCTCACAGCTCCAGTGACCCGGGTTCAGTTCTGTTTACTGCCACAGTCTCACAGCTCCAGTGTCCCGGGTTCAGTTCTGTTTACTGCCACAGTCTCACAGCTCCAGTGACCTGGGTTCGGTTCTGTTTACTGCCACAGTCTCACAGCTCCAGTGACCTGGGTTCGGTTCTGTTTACTGCCACAGTCTCACAGCTCCAGTGACCCGGGTTCAGTTCTGTTTACTGCCACAGTCTCACAGCTCCAGTGACCCGGGTTCAGTTCTGTTTACTGCCACAGTCTCACAGCTCCAGTGTCCCGGGTTCAGTTCTGTTTACTGCCACAGTCTCACAGCTCCAGTGACCTGGGTTCGGTTCTGTTTACTGCCACAGTCTCACAGCTCCAGTGACCTGGGTTCGGTTCTGTTTACTGCCACAGTCTCACAGCTCCAGTGACCCGGGTTCAGTTCTGTTTACTGCCACAGTCTCACAGCTCCAGTGACCCGGGTTCAGTTCTGTTTACTGCCACAGTCTCACAGCTCCAGTGACCCGGGTTCAGTTCTGTTTACTGCCACAGTCTCACAGCTCCAGTGTCCCGGGTTCAGTTCTGTTTACTGCCACAGTCTCACAGCTCCAGTGACCTGGGTTCGGTTCTGTTTACTGCCACAGCCTCACAGCTCCAGTGACCTGGGTTCAGTTCTGTTTATTGCCACAGCCTCACAGCTCCAGTGACCTGGGTTCAGTTCTGTTTACTGCCACAGTCTCACAGCTCCAGTGACCTGGGTTCGGTTCTGTTTACTGCCACAGTCTCACAGCTCCAGTGACCCGGGTTCGGTTCTGTTTACTGCCACAGTCTCACAGCTCCAGTGACCTGAGTTCGGTTCTGTTTACTGCCACAGTCTCAGAGCTCCAGTGACCCGGGTTCGGTTCTGTTTACTGCCACAGTCTCACAGCTCCAGTGACCTGAGTTCGGTTCTGTTTACTGCCACAGCCTCACAGCTCCAGTGTCCTGGGTTCGGTTCTGGGGACTGCCACAGTCTCACAGCTCAAGTGTCCCGGGTTCGGTTCTGTTTACTGCCACAGTCTCACAGCTCCAGTGTCCCGGGTTCAGTTCTGTTTACTGCCACAGTCTCACAGCTCCAGTGACCCGGGTTCGGTTCTGTTTACTGCCACAGTCTCACAGCTCCAGTGTCCCGGGTTCGGTTCTGTTTACTGCCACAGTCTCACAGCTCCAGTGTCCCGGGTTCGGTTCTGTTTACTGCCACAGTCTCACAGCTTCAGTGACCTGGGTTCGGTTCTGTTTACTGCCACAGTCTCACAGCTCCAGTGACCTGGGTTCGGTTCTGTTTACTGCCACAGTCTCACAGCTCCAGTGTCCCGGGTTCGGTTCTGTTTACTGCCACAGTCTCACAGCTCCAGTGACCTGGGTTCGGTTCTGTTTACTGCCACAGTCTCACAGTTCCAGTGACCCGGGTTCAGTTCTGTTTACTGCCACAGTCTCACAGCTCCAGTGACCCGGGTTCGGTTCTGTTTACTGCCACAGTCTCACAGCTCCAGTGTCCCGGGTTCGGTTCTGTTTACTGCCACAGTCTCACAGCTCCAGTGTCCCGGGTTCGGTTCTGTTCACTGCCACAGTCTCACAGCTTCAGTGACCTGGGTTCGGTTCTGTTTACTGCCACAGTCTCACAGTTCCAGTGTCCCGGGTTCGGTTCTGGGGACTGCCACAGCCTCACAGCTCCAGTGACCTGCATTCGGTTCTGTTTACTGCCAAAGTCTCACAGCTTCAGTGACCTGGGTTCGGTTCTGGGGACTGCCACAGTCTCACAGCTCCAGTGTCCCGGGTTCGGTTCTGTTTACTGCCACAGTCTCACAGCTCCAGTGTCCCGGGTTCGGTTCTGTTTACTGCCACAGTCTCACAGCTCCAGTGACCCGGGTTCGGTTCTGTTTACTGCCACAGTATCACAGCTCCAGTGTCCCGGGTTCGGTTCTGTTTACTGCCACAGTCTCACAGCTCCAGTGTCCCGGGTTCGGTTCTGTTTACTGCAACAGTCTCACAGCTTCAGTGACCTGGGTTCGGTTCTGTTTACTGCCACAGTCTCACAGCTCCAGTGACCTGGGTTCGGTTCTGTTTACTGCCACAGTCTCACAGCTCCAGTGTCCCGGGTTCGGTTCTGTTTACTGCCACAGTCTCACAGCTCCAGTGACCTGGGTTCGGTTCTGTTTACTGCCACAGTCTCACAGCTCCAGTGACCTGGGTTCGGTTCTGTTTACTGCCACAGTCTCACAGCTCCAGTGACCCGGGTTCAGTTCTGTTTACTGCCACAGTCTCACAGCTCCAGTGACCCGGGTTCGGTTCTGTTTACTGCCACAGTCTCACAGCTCCAGTGTCCCTGGTTCGGTTCTGTTTACTGCCACAGTCTCACAGCTCCAGTGTTCCGGGTTCGGTTCTGTTCACTGCCACAGTCTCACAGCTTCAGTGACCTGGGTTCGGTTCTGTTTACTGCCACAGTCTCACAGCTCCAGTGTCCCGGGTTCGGTTCTGGGGAGTGCCACAGCCTCACAGCTCCAGTGTCCTGGGTTCGGTTCCGTTTTTTGCCACAGTCTCACAGCTTCAGTGACCCGGGTTCGGTTCTGTTTACTGCCACAGCCTCACAGCTCCAGTGTCCTGGGTTCGGTTCTGTTTACTGCCACAGCCTCACAGCTCCAGTGTCCTGGGTTCGGTTCTGTTTACTGCCACAGTCTCACAGCTCCAGTGACCTGGGTTCGGTTCTGTTTACTGCCACAGTCTCACAGCTCCAGTGACCGGGTTCGGTTCTGTTTACTGCCACAGCCTCACAGCTCCAGTGTCCTGGGTTCGGTTCTGTTTACTGCCACAGTCTCACAGCTCCAGTGACCCGGGTTCAGTTCTGTTTACTGCCACAGTCTCACAGCTCCAGTGACCCGGGTTCGGTTCTGCGTACTGCCACAGTCTCACAGTTCCAGTGACCCGGGTTCGGTTCTGTTTACTGCCACAGTCGCACAGCTCCAGTGACCTGGGTTCGGTTCTGTTTACTGCCACAGTCTCACAGCTCCAGTGACCCGGGTTCAGTTCTGTTTACTGCCACAGTCTCACAGCTCCAGTGACCCGGGTTCGGTTCTGTTTACTGCCACAGTCTCACAGCTCCCGTGACCTGGGTTCGGTTCTGTTTACTGCCACAGTCTCACAGCTCCAGTGACCTGGGTTCGGTTCTGTTTACTGCCACAGTCTCACAGCTCCAGTGTCCCGGGTTCGGTTCTGTTTACTGCCACAGCCTCACAGCTCCAGTGTCCCGGGTTCGGTTCTGTTTACTGCCACAGTCTCACAGCTCCAGTGACCTGGGTTCGGTTCTGTTTACTGCCACAGTCTCACAGCTCCAGTGATCCGGGTTAAGTTCTGTTTACTGCCCCAGTCTCACAGCTCCAGTGACCCGGGTTCGGTTCTGTTTACTGCCACAGTCTCACAGCTCCAGTGACCCGGGTTCGGTTCTGTTTACTGCCACAGTCTCACAGCTCCAGTGTCCCGGGTTCGGTTCTGTTTACTGCCACAGTCTCACAGCTCCAGTGACCTGGGTTCGGTTCTGTTTACTGCCACAGTCTCACAGCTCCAGTGACCTGGGTTTCGGTTCTGTTTACTGCCTCAGTCTCACAGCTCCAGTGACCCGGGTTCAGTTCTGTTTACTGCCACAGTCTCACAGCTCCAGTGTCCCGGGTTCGGTTCTGTTTACTGCCACAGCCTCACAGCTCCAGTGACCTGGGTTCAGTTC
>NW_027142103.1:0-26066 GCF_036365525.1 Heterodontus francisci | reverse complement strand
TACAATATAAGCACAAATAAAAATGTTGTGGATTGCTTATTGGTGAAAGCAATGGCAACATTCCACAAGTTGTGCCATAATTTCTTGTCACCATCTGCAAATATGACGTATTATAGAAGCAGGTGTTTCTAGGATTAAACAAGAATGACGGAGTAGTGAAGACCATTAGTTTGATGCACAAGATTCTTGCTCACTTTAGGCCCCAAATGAATAGGAATATAACCAAAGCAGTGTAGAATTTGGAAAACATTTGGAGCTGTATAAAACACTAATAAGGCCACAGCTGGAGTACTGTGTACAGTTCTGGGCACCACACTATAGGAAGGATGTGATTGCACTGGAGAGGGTGCAGAGGAGATTCACCAGGACGTTGCCTAGGCTGGAGCATTTCAGCTATGAAGAGAGACTGGATAGGCTAGGGTTGCTTTCCTTCGAGCAGAGAAGGCTGAGCAGGCAGCTGACTGAGGTATACAAAATTATGAGGGGCATAGATAAGGTAGATGGGAAGAAATTTTTTCCCTTAGTAGAGGTGTCAATAACTAGGGGGCATAGATTTAAGGTAAGGGGCAGGAGGTTTAGAGGGGATTTGAGGAAAATAATTTTCACCCAGAGGGTGGTTGGAATCTGGAACAAACTGCCTGAAGTGGTGGTAGAGGCAGGAACCTTCACAACATTTAAAATGTATTTAGATGAGCACTTGAAATGCCATAGCTTACAAAGCTACAGGCCAAGTGCTGGAAAATGGGATTAGAATAGATAGGTGCTTGATGGCTGGAACAGACACGATGGGCCTGTTTCTGTGCTGTAAAACTATGACTCTATAACAACATGTTCACTGATGATTCCAGTGTGTTCTGTTCCTTTCACAACTCCTCAGATAATGGAAATAAGTTTGACAAGAGCCAAGTATGCCAGCTTGCAACTCACAGAATTAGAAGTGCTTATTTCCGAAGTCAAACAGCACTCGGTCCACAAACCCAGCTTGATGGTCGCTTACAGGTCTACCATTCCACCATGCATTTATTTCTAATTATATATATGACATTAGCATTGTTAAAAAAGTAAACAATCTCAAATAAACAGCTTTAATTTAGTACAGAAAAAAATACAGAATAAAACTTTCTTGAACTAGGTTGGCAAATTTAAGTTGATTTGAAAGACATTTCCACCGGTCTTTGCAAGGAGCTACAGGACTGCCACATATTTGCATTGTGTTTTTCTACTTAATGAAGCTCAGAACTTTTTATCTTAATTCACTCATGGGATGTGGCTATCACTGGCAAAATTATCCTTGGCCCCCTATTTATCATCTACATGCGGCCCCTCACTGACATCATCCAAAAACAGCATTAGTTTTCACATGTACGCTGATGACACCCAGCCTTCGACCTCTCCTGACTCGCCCTTCACGGTCACTAAATTATCAGACTGCTTGTCTGACATCCAGTATGAGATGAGCAGAAATTGCCTTCAAATTGAGCATCAGGAAGACCAAGGCCTTTGATCCCTGCTACAAACTCCACTCCCTTGCCACCAACTCCATCCTTCTCTCTTGCAACTGTCTGTGACTGAACCAGACTGCTCGCAACCGGAGTGTCATAATTTGACCATGAGATGAGCTTCTAACCATACCATCACCTAGACCGCCTAGTTCTACCTTCGCAACATCACCCGACTCTGCCACTGTCTCAGCTCATCTGCTGCTGAAACCCTCACCTTGACGATTCCAACAAACTCCATGCCAGCTTTTGACAGTCATCTAAAACTGTGCTGCCCACGTCCTTACTCGCACCAAGCCCTGTTCACCCATTATCCTTATTCGCTGACCTATATTGCTCCACCAGGAGTCAAGGCCTCAATTTTAACATTTTCATCAGCGCTTTCAAATGCCTCCATGGCTTCGACTCTCCCTATCTCTCATCTCTTACAATCTCACAACTTTCGGAAATATCTGCGCTCATATAATTTTGTTCTCGAGCTTCTCCGATTTTAATTGCTCCACCATTGGTGGCTATGCCTTCAGCTGATTTGGCTCTCAACTCCAATTCCCTCCCTAAACTACTCAAGTCTTTCGATCTATCTTTCCTCCTTTTATACACTCTTAAAACTGACCCCTTTAACCAAGCCGTTCCTATTCTTACAGGGCGTGATAGGACGGATGTGGCTTGGATGTTTTCTCTGGCTGGTGAGTCTAGAACCAGGGGTCACAGTCTCAGAATAAGGGGTAAGCAATTTAAGACTGAGATGAGGAGCAATTTACTCAGAGGGTGGTGAATCTTTGGAATTCTCTACCCCAGAGAGCTGTGGAAGCTCAATCATTGAGCACACTTAAGACAGAAATGATAGATTTCTGAATATTAATGACATCAAGGGATATGGGGATAGTGGAAAAAAATGGCAGAGGTAGATGATCAGCCATGATCTGATTGAATGCCAGAGCAGGCTCGATGGGCTGAATGGCCTATTCCTGCTCCCATGTTCCTCAGCTTTTGGCCATCTGCCCTACAAACACCTGATGTGGCTCGGTGTCAGATTTTGCTTTATAACATTCTTGTAAAGGTGTGAGAAATGAAAGTTTTGTAGAAACATGTTTCTACAAAAATTACTGATTTGTTTTGTTATTTTGTTATTGTAATTAGATTGGGCAGCTAGTTTTTTTGGCTGGCATGGACATGATGGGCTGAATGGCCTTCTTCTGTGCTGTAATTTTTCTATGATTCTATTACAAATTAATTCAGTTATTTAAAATTTTAAAGTCAATTCTTAGCCACCGTGGTGGGATTTGAATTAATGTCTCTGGATCATTAATCCAGTCTGGATTACCTACTGCATTATACTCCTATTGCTGCAGCAACAATGCTATATTGATCACAGTGACCCCAGCAAATCAAAATCCTTCAATGTAATCTTGCAAATCCTAAGGTTCATATGGTCAATTCTTTCATCTCGTCAGTTTCTTCATAGCATGGGCTGCTTTTGTTCGTATGATTCAAGTGGGTTCATATCTCATTGCTCTCAGTTCTGAGCACGAAGGATGTTGAAGCTCCAATTTCACAGCTGTAATGTTTGTCCATGTTATGTAACTAAGTTACTGGAATCTCATTTTGTAAGGTCATAACAACTGCAATCAACATACGTGATAGTTCGTACCACAGTATTTCTATTCTTGGGTGGCAGATAGTTGGATAAGGAAGTACCAATCTTGGTTCCAGTTCCAAAGCTTTTACTTATCTTAAAATTCTAAGTGCACGCCTTGTGGCGGTGGTACTCATGCGACACAATCGCAAGATTTGTACAATGTAGCTTTTTCTCAATCTTTCAGCCTCTTGAAAATTATCCATTTCCAATATTTATTTTATACATACGTAAATAATTTAATTGCAGGAATTTTATTTTGGGAAGCAGTGAGAAATGGGTGATTACGAATAGTACAAAATACCACAAGCAGAGCAGTTGAATCTTTACAGTCATTGCAATATTCAAAGTTTATTTCACAACTGCATGCAAGAGATTTGATCATTGGAATCATTAATCCAAATAATCTTGAATGCTTATCCTGAAATAATTAAAGTAATTGTTTCATGTATTTGCATTAATTACACAGAGTAATGCCCCAGAAACACTCAGTAAAAATAGCCTTGTAAATTAATAGTCCTTTATATGTAATGCCCCAGCATTTAGCAGTAAGTACAAGTATTTTTAACATTGTATATTACTTGTAGTTTAAATTATCACAATTTATGATAATTTAGCCAGGTTGCTTTAAAAATGACAGATCCTTTCAATTAAGGTGAGGTGAGAGTGACTGCCCTTGACATCAAGGCAGCATTTGACCGAGTATGGCATCAAGGAGCCCTATCAAAAATGAGGTCAATGGGAATCAGGGGGAAAACCCTCCGCTGGCTGGAGTCATACCTAGCGCAAAGGAAGATGGTTGTGGTTGTTGGAGGTCAGTCATCTGAGCTCCAGGACATCACTGCAGGAGTTCCTCAGGGTAGTGTCCTAGGCCCAACCATCTTCAACTGCTTCATCGACCACCTTCCTTCAATCATAAGGTCAGAAGTGGGGATGTTCGCTGATGATTGCACAATGTTCAGCACTATTCGTGACTCCTCAGATATTGATGCAGTCCGTGTAGAAATGCAGCAAGACCTGGACAATATCCAGGCTTGGGCTGATAAGTGACAAGTAACATTCGTGCCACACAAGTGCTGGGCAATGACCATCTCCAACAAGAGAGAGTCAAACCATCTCCCCTTGACATTCAACGGCATTACCATCTCTGAATCCCCCACTATCAACATCCTAGGGGCTACTGTTGACCAGAAACTTAACTGGAGTAGCCATATAAATACCATGGCTACAAGAGCAGGTTCTGACCTGGGCTTGGAATCCTGAGGCGAGTAACTCACCTCCTGACTCCCCAAAGTCTGTCCACCATCTACAAGGCACATGTCAGGAGTGTGATGGAATACTCTCCACTTGCCTGGATGCGTGCAGCTCCAACAACACTCAAGAAGCTCAACACCATCCAGGACAAAGCAGCCCACTTGATTGGCACCCCATCTACAAACATTTACTCCCTCCACCACCGATGCACATTGTGTACCATCTACAAGATGCACTGCAGCAATGCACCAAGGCTCCTTAGACAGCACCTCCCAAACCCACGACCTCTACCAACCAGAAGGACAAGGGCAGCAAATGCATGGGAACACCACCACCTGCAAGTTCCCCTCCAAATCACACACCATCCTGACTTAGAACTATACCGCCGTTCCTTCACTGTCGCTGGGCCAAAATCCTGGAACTCCCTTCCTAACAACACTATGGGTGTACCTACCCCAAATGGACTGCAGCTGTTCAAGAAGGCAGCTCAGCACCAACTTCTCAAGGACAATTAGGGATGGGCAATAAATGCTGGCCTAGCCAGCAATCTCCACATCCCTGAATGTATATAAAAAAAAATTTAAGATGAGATCACACACTGCCTGAAGGGGTGGTAGAAGCAGGAACACTCAACATTTTAGTATTTAGATGAGCACTTGAAATGCCATAGCATACAAGGCTATAGGCCAAGTGCTGGAAAATGGGATTAAAATAGATAGGTGCTTGATAGCCGGCACGAATACGATGGGCCGAAGAGCCTTCTCTGTGCTATATAACTCCATGATTCCAAGTCAATATTCTTCAAATTTCCCCCCCCCCCCCCTCTCCCCCGAAAAAAGCACCAGTTCTTAATAAGGCTCCACACCACATCCCTCCCCTCTCCCCTGCCTCTATCCTTGCTTGAAACCTGTTAGGTCTAACATTTTCCAGTTCCGACGAAAGATTAACCTAAAACGGTAACTTGTTTCCTCTCTGTCGCTCCACAGATACTGCCTGACCTACCCAGTATTTCCAGTTTTTTAAATTTCTGATTTCCAGCCTCCGCAGTATTCTACCGCTGTAATAGGATTTAAGACATTTAACATAAGATCGACATAACAAAATGTGGATTTGAAGTGAACGCTAAACACCTCCCAACTTTCGTAAATTGCTTATGTAGGCTAAACGAACCTGATCAAGCAAGGCAGTTGAAATATAAAGAAACCGGGTTGGAAGATAATTTTTATGGAGACCAATTTTTAAAAAAACAACATATGTATTAAAAATCTAAGAGGCCTCTTCACACTTTGTCATAACAGCTGTGTTTAAAGGGCAGTGACACTATAGCAACAGTGACTACGCAGACCGCCTTCAAATCATGCGAGATGTGACGGAAAAAACATCGAGATTCCTGGGTCCATTTTGCATTACAGGCAGTGATGGCTACATTTCACGTCGGGGGATGGTATTCACAATCCTTACACACACGCCGGTGTTTGAAACCGCACACCTGTAAATATAATAAATCCACCCAGCTTCGGTAGTTTTCTTACCCCCAACCACAACAGAGAAAACATTTCAGATTAATTACATTCATTCTTGACACCATCGGGTTTGGATGCCAGGCCTCAATATTAACACAAACACCATTAATGTGAAGGCCTCTCTCTCTCTCACTGGAGAATTGCACGTACCTTTCCTCACTCCTCGACACACCACGCTCGGCGTTTTCCAGAACGACAACCGGCAGCTTGTGAACAAGATGAAGGTCATTTTCGTTATCCTCAGGCACCGTCTACAAGGGAAAATTTCGGAATGAAAGCTACTGGCTTCCCCTCGGAGGTAGCAACCATTTAGTGAGTTACAAGACGATCCCTCCACGTTTCAATGAGTCAGCGCCTCACACTGCACCATGTTCCTCCGAATGGTGTCTTTCCCTCAAGACACAAGACAGATTTCCTCGTTTGCCGGTCGCCAGCCAACAGGGTGCAGCAAACTGCACTGCGACGCCGCCAATCAAAAATAGCAGTCATCGAGGCGTAATCCTGCCCGGCAACACCACACCCATTCCCGACCCGCCCACGACCCGGAGCGACTCATTGGTTGGTCCTTCGTAAATGGCGCGCAACGCTCGAGCCGGCCTCACGGAACCCAAGCGCCCTCCCACCCCAAAAAAATTCCGCCGGCCAACGGGTGCTGGTGAACGACAGTCACGTGGGCCCCGCCAACCTGCCTTTTCAAATGAAGTACGGTTGAGGGAAGGGGGGGTGGGAAGCGCGCGCGGTGGCGTCAGCGGCTGTTTCCCCTCTCGAGGAGCCGCCGCCGTCGGCGGGGGCGGGGGCGGGGGCGGGGGCGGGGGCGGGGGCGGGGGCGGGGGCGGGGGGAAACGAGCGGAAAACCTTTTTTTTAATTCAAAAAGAAGTTGACGCTTCCGAGGTTGTGACGTCACGCGTTTCTAACGTTCGGCTTTTTATGTTTATATTTTTGTCGGCACCCCAGGAAATTGATTGGTGAGAAATAAAGATTTAATACTTAAAGTTTTTTTTTAAAAACAAGGAAATGAATTGAATGTTGCGGGGGAAAAACTTGTGTTTTTTTCCCTCGCGTTCGCTCTCTCTCTCTTCCTCCCCCTCCGTCACCATTCCGGCCGCAGCCAATGGGAAGCGAGAATTTTCGCGCTGATTGGCTCGGTTGAAGAAGAAGAAGGAGGATGATGAGGATGAGGGAGTGAAGGAGTTACTGTACTCATTCAAAGTACAGTACCCCCGGTTCAGGAGGATGCACGGATAACAGGTTCGCTGCTTTTGTTAAATGTGCATTTACCTGTCCTCTAATCTCATGCCCTATACTCATTTTTTTTTAAACAAGTGTAAACCGCATAGCGGGCCGGAGGAGAAAAAGGTGGCTGAACAAGAAGAGGTGGCCACTTTAGTTACAGAGTACTAGGCCCTGAATTGGTCCAATCAGAAACTGGGCAGTCAGTCTCTGGAACAGGGCATGAGATTTTTGTGTGTTTTTAACCTCCCCCTCCCCATCAACTTTCATACAGGTCTCTAGTGTATATATATTTCATTTAAAAAGAATCAGTTATCTATTATATCAGTGCATTCACACGGGTGATTAATAAAACTGCTGTGGGTGATCTGCAGTCGCTTTCTTTAACTGATGTGGGAGTGCAGCTGTTGTTAGATGTTTAGAGATTGCTTTTAAAAATTTTAGATTGAATTTTAGTCTGCAGTTTTAGTGGATGCTTAGCTCTGTGGAGATTTTCTAATATGTGCAGATATTGAAAAAGTAGATGTGCTGCATCCAGTAGGAGACCTGCTGGGAATGGACCATTGGAATGATTTTTTAAAAAGCCATTTTTGTCAACGCAGTACTTCAGTTGTATTTGCGCTTCGGGTATTGAGTGGAATGAACAAAACTGTGTTTGCGAGTTGTTAATCCCTTTTGGTGAATGTGGTTAGAGATAATGGGAGGGACAATAGATTAAACAAAAATATTTTTTATTTTTCAGTTAATAATGCAGACTCGATATATAGGTCAGCAAAGTTTTAATATCGTCAATGTAATATACTAAAAGAGTTATGTACTCGTTTATACTTTTGTGCCTGATTATTTTATGATTAAAAAGCTATCTGGACCTGTCAGAATCAGGGAGTCAACTGAAATTACTGATTTGTCTGATACAAACTGGTTTACTATGCAATGCTCAGTATGGTCCTTTACATGTTAGATGAACGTGCTACAATTCTGTGAACAAAATGCATTCTTCTGGTCCAAATTAATCATCGGAACAATTGACGTATGCAATGAATGAAAAAAGTCCTTTTGAATGTGTTGATAATTCAGCATGATGACATGTTTTGATGAACTAAAACACATTATTTTATGGTTACCTGGATATTGATCCCTCAAGTTATTGTCAGTTTTTAAGTGAGTCCTATTAAAAATTAAGTGTACTCTTTTGATTTTATTTTTATATTCATAATCAAAGCTTCTGTTAATCTGAGATGTTGATCTACATCTTCCCTTCTGTGCTTGTTACTATATTTCCTAGATTCAGATTTGAAATTAGTGTATTGAACTCAATTTGGCTACCACCTATGTGGTGTACTATATATTTGTCATATTTGAATCACACATGGAACAGGTTTAAACATGATGTGGTAATAGTTACTTGCCTCATGCTATCAACTGTCATTTAAGGTATCATTTTTGCATATGTGGTAATAGTTACTTATGTAAAAATGATACCTTAAATGACAGTTGTTAGCATGAGGCAATAACATTTTAAATATGGCTTTGACAACAGATGGGACTTCAAGTTTTGGAGATTGTAGTAAGTTTTCTGAAACTCAAAGTAAGTATCAAGCTACAGTAAATAGTGAGACTATGCTACTGTTAGCATCTTATGTGCATTGGTCTTCTGTATTTATCATAATCTGTTGCAAATCAATAAGAATTTTTAAGCTTCTAGAAGATCAGCAAACATTTAAATCCAAAATGGACTTAAATGATCGTCATGTTATTGGACTTCAGGGGTGTTTTTTTTAAATAGGTGTACAGCAGCATATTTTGCAAACTGTCTTGGCCATCATGTAATGAAATCTAATTTTAATTTAGTTTTTGGTTCTTTTCCCCTTCCCCACTTGATTTTTTAAAAATCTTCTATTTGGTGTGGCAGCAGATGAGATATGTCCATTTCTTTGGCAGTGTTGTTCTTGATCCATCTGATAGGAGTTACACAGCAGCAGCCTGCATTTGCTGGTCATCCATCAATTCTCCCTTCAACCTTGGAAATCATTTGGCCCCTACTCTGTACATCCTCCAACCATTCTGTTGATATTGGGAATTCACATTCTAGGAAATTGCCAGTGTAAGACTGCTTCCTTTTGATGTAATACTGTATTGTAAATATTGTACAGAAATGCAATGTGCTCATGAAACCTGAGCACATAATCTAGACTGGCATTCCAGTGCATCACTGAGGGAGTGCCATCTTTCAGATGAGACTTTAAACTAAGTTCTGTTGGCCCTCTCTGCTAGACACAAGTGATCCCTTAGCAGTATTTTGAAGAAGAGCAGACTTTTCCCCATGTGTCCTCAATATTTATCCCTCAACCAATATTACTAAAACAGATAATCTGTTCATTATCACATTGCTATCTGTGGGACTTTTCTCTGTGCAAATTGGCTGCTAGGATTCCTACATTACAAGAGAGATTACACTTCAGAACGTACTTCATGGCTGTAAAGCACTTTGGGACATTCTAAAGTCGTAACCACCTGACTTTGGATGACCTGATCACAAATAATGTGCCTAGGAGCAAGGTATAGATTCACAAATGTTTTACTGCCACATGATGAGCTTCAAACTTTTGCCATTTTGTTATGTGAGGTGCTGAATGAAATCTAGGTACCTCATCGCAGAAAAAGACAATTGCCTTTCACTTCCCCTGGCGTGCAGTATTGAAGCTGCCTTGGTAGCCATTGCGCAAGGAGATCTAAAAGGATGACAGCAGGAAAATACAAAATTTGATTTTGAGTATAGCTATTACTTTCTCTAACAGACTTTTGGTCAAGGATGTAATAAAACCAGAATTAACAGATTTGGAGCTTTGATGGTTTTAAAGCAAAGAAAATTTTGGTTGAAGAGCCTTGGATGGGAGATCAGGATAAAGCTTTGGAATTGATGTTTGTTCTGTTTTCTGCCACCTCGCTCAAAAATGCCACTTGTTGTGTTGTGTCATGATTCCATGCATGGCAACAACTCTGTGATACTTTTCCCAAGTGACTATTTTTAATGTCAGGTTATTTGATCATATGGCAGAGCTCATACCTAAGGTTGATCCTTCATCTTACATCCACGTGTGCAGTTTAGCAAGCAATTGAGAGTCTGAACCATAGCTGTATTATTCTTTAATTCTTTTGGGCCTCCTTATCTCGAGAGACAATGGATACGCGCCTGGAGGTGGTCAGTGGTTTGTGAAGCAGTGCCTGGAGTGGCAAAAAAGGCCAATTCTGGAGTGACAGGCTCTTCCACAGGTGCTGCAGAGAAATTTGTTTGTCGGGGCTGTTGCACAGTTGGCTCTCCCCTTGCGCCTCTGTCTTCGACTCTTCGACTCGCCACGTTTTAGCCCTGTCTTTATGGCTGCCCGCCAGCTCTGGCGAACGCTGGCAACTGACTCCCAGTTAATTCTTTAATTAACCAAGAGACATTGTGGCCAAAATAAGATAGCATAGCCGCTTTCCCAATTGAGGTCAATTAACAGTGTAGATCAAGGATTGAATTTTAAATCATCATCTGTTTCAGTGCTATGCCATTTGGTGGAATTATTCACTGAACCATTAAGGAGCCCAATGTTTTGTTTGACACCCTTAAAATTTAGATCTTACAATCTGCTGATAACTGCATTAATGAACACTGTTACTTTCACACATTAAATCACCTATTTCTTATTCTTTGGCATTCGTTCGTGAAGTATAGCATACATGTGACGAATGTTCATGTGTGATTCCTAATGATTGCCAGCAGGCTATTTTGCATTGTCGCAGCACAATTTGAGTGTGATCCTGTCCCCACCTGCCATCCATTTGCCATTTTTAACTGGGGATTGTTTGGTAATCATCAGGAACTCGAGCTGATTTAAAGCACTGCTTAGTCTGGGGTTTCTGAGGCCAATTGTAGCACCTCAGTTACATCCTTGGAGATCAATTAATGTAGTACAGTCTATGAACCAACTTGGGACTTTGTTAGGCTATAAGGGCACGTATCACATCAGGTATTTATCCATTGAGTAATAATATACGGACTTTTGTGTTTATGTACATTCAGCATGGTTTTAAGATGTTAGTGGTCATAGTCATTTACACAGAAGGAAGCCATTCAGCCCATCGAGTCCATGCCGGCTCTCCACGGAGATATCCATTCAGTCCCACTCCCCCTCAGCCCTGCAAGTTTATTTCCTTCAAGTGCTCATCCAATTTCCTTTTGAAGTCATTGTTGTCTCTGTTTCCACCACCCTCGTGGGCAGTGAGTTCCAGCTCATTACCACCCACTGCGTAAAAATGTTCTTCGTCATATTCCCTCTGCATCTCTTGCCCAAACCTTCAATCAGTGTCCCCTGGTCCTTTGTACCATTCCTTGTCTAACTTGTCTAAGCCGGTCATAATCTTTTACACTTCTATTAAATCTCCCCTCAAACTCCTTTGTTCTAAGGAGAACAAAACTAGCTTTTCCAGCCTAACCTTGAAACTAAAATCCTCCATCCTTGGAACCATTCTGGTAAATTTCCTTTGCACCCTCAAGGACCCTCGCATCTTTCCGATAGCGCGGTGACTAGAACTGGAGGCAATACTCCAGTTGGGACCTAACCAGAACTTTATAAAAGTTCAGCGTAACATCCCTGCTTTTGTACTCAATGCCTCTATTTATGAAGCTCTGGATCCCATATGCTTTACCAACCATTCTCTCAATATGTCCTGCCACCTTCAAAGATCGATGTACATGCACCCCCAGGTCCTTCTGTTCCTGCACACTCTTTGGAACTGTGCCATTAAGTATATATTTCCTCTCCCTGTTCTTTCTACCAAAATACATCACCTCACACTTGTCAGTAATAAATTCCATCTGCCACCTGTCTGCCCATTTCTGCTAGTCTGTCTGTCCGGTTGCAGGCAGTTCATATCATCCTCACTGTTTGCCACACCTCCAAGTTTGGTGTCATTGGCAGATTTTGAGATTCTACTTTGTATTCCGAGATACAAGTCATTTATATAAAGCAAAAAAAGCAGAAGGGTCACTGACCTGAAACGTTAACTCTGCTTTCGCAGCAGATGCTGCCAGACCTGCTGAGTATTTCCAGCACTTCTTGTTTTCATTTCAGATTTCCAGCATCTGTAGTGTTTTGCTTTTTAAAAAAAAAAAGCAGTGGTCCCAGCACTGACCCTTTATTTATTTATTTTATTTTTTTATTTTATTTATTTAGAGATACAGCGCTGAAACAGGCCCTTCGGCCCACCGAGTCTGTGCCGACCAACAACCACCCATTTATACTAATCCTACATTAACCCCATATTCTCTACCACATCCCCACCATTCTCCTACCACCTACCTACACTAGGAGCAATTTATAATGGCCAATTTACCTGTCAACCAGCAAGTCTTTGGCTGTGGGAGGAAACTGGAGCACCCGGCAGAAACCCACGCAGACACAGGGAGAACTTGCAAACTCCACTCAGGCAGTACCCAGAACTGAACCAGAGTCGCTGGAGCTATGAGGCTGCGGTGCTGACCACTGTGCCGCCCATAACATTCTATTCCCCAACATCCTTGGGGAACAACAGTCTGAAAACAACCATTTACTATGACTACAACTTGCTGTTTAGCCAATTGGACACTCACCCGCTTCCATAAGCCTCAGTTTTGTTAACCAGCCTTTTATGTGGTACCTTATCAAACACATTCTTAAAATCCATAGTCACAACATCCACCGCATTCCCTTCATCAACCTTCTCTGTTACTTCACCAAAAATTCAATTAGATTAGTCAAGCATGATATGCCTTTTACAAATCTGTGCTGGCTATCCTTAATTAACTCAAATCTCTCCAAGTCTCTGATTTTTTTTTTCCCCCGATTTATTGTTTCTAAAACCTTACCTACCACTGATGTTAAACTAATTGGCCTGTAGTTGCTACAACTGTCCGTGCACCCTTGAATAATGCTGCCACGTTTTCCACTTTCCAGTTCTCTGGCACCTCTCCCATGTCCAGGAAAGATTGGAAGATTATGGCAGCCCTCCTGCTTTCTCCCCCACCCCACTTCCTTTAACAACCTGGGATGCAAGCCTTCCGGACCAGGTGACTTAGCTACCCTAAGCGTGGCCAGCCTTTCTAGTACCTCCCCACTCAATTTTTACCCTATCCATTGCCTCTACGTTCTCCGCTTCTACCAATATTTTGTCAGAGTCCTCTTCCTTAATGAACAATGATCCAAAGTAATCATTTAAGTATATTAACGTTGTCCTACACCTCTAAACATATATTACTGTCTTGTCCCTAATGGTACTTTTTAAAAATTCTTTCCTGGGATGTGGGCATCGCTGGCAAGGCTAGCATTAGTTGCCCATCCCTAATTGCCCTGGATAAGGTGCTCGTGTCCTGTCTTCTTGAACTACTGCAGTCTATCTGGTGCAGGTACACCCACAGTGCTGTTAGGGAGGGAGTTCCAGGATTTTGACCCAGTGACAGTGAAGGAAAGGTGATATATTTCCAAGTCGGGATGGTCTGTGACTTGGAAGGGAACTTGCAGGTGGTAGTGTTCCTATGCATCTGCTGTCCTTATTCTTCGAGGTGGAAGAGGTCATGGGTTTGGAAGGTGCTTTTGAAAGTGTAGTCAGTTGCTGCAGTGCTTCTTGCAGATGGTGCTCACTGTTGCCACTGTGCATCGGTGGTGGAGGGAGTGAATATTGAAGGTGGTGGATGGGGTGCCAATCAAGCTGGTTGCTTTGTCCTAGATGATGTCGAGCTTCTTGCATGTTGTTGGAGCCGCGCTCATCCAGGCAAATGGAGAGTATTCCATCATGCTCCTGATGTCGCCTTGTTGTTGGCGGACAGGCTTTAGGGAGTCAGGAGGTGGGTTACTCGCCACAGAATTCCCAGCCTCTGATCTCTTGTAGCCATAGTATTTATGTGGCTGCTCCAGTTCAGTTTCTGGTCAATGGGTGTTGATGATGGGGAATTCAGTGATGGTAATGCTGTTGAATGTCAAGAGGAGATGGTTAGATTCTCTTTTATTGGAGATTATCATTGCCCGGCACTTGTGTGGTACGAATGTTACTTGCCACTTATCAACCCAACCCTGAATGTTGTCCAGGTCTTGCTGCATATGGACACAGACGCTTCAGTATCTGAGGAGTAGCGAATGCTACTGACCGTTGTGTAAGCATCAGTGAACATCTCCCCTTCTTACCTTATGATGATAGGATTTACATGCCGTTAGTAGATTTTTGGGTTCCCTTTTATGTTGACTGCCATTCTATTCTCATATTCTCTCTTTGCCAGTCTTATTATCCTCTTCACTTCCCCACTCAACCTATTGTATCAGGTATGGTTCTCACTTGAAGTATTCAATTGACATGCATCATACTTTTTTGATTCATCATAATCATCATCCAAGGAGCCCTGTTTTGGTTCCCTTACTTTTCGCCCTTGTTGGAATGTATATTTCATTTGAAATCTTGTAACGCATTCAGTGCCACGTCGAAGAAAAGACTGGACAGATCTCTGCGTATACATTCCCTTGAGGAATAAAAATGTCACTGGACAAATGGTACAGCCATAGCTAACTAGAGAAGTTAACTCTTTTTAGATAAAAAAGGAGTCTTGCATGTTGCTGAAAAGAGTAGTATGCTTGAAGATTGGGAAGATTTTAAAAATCACCGAAGGATGACTGTGAAATTGATAGAGGGAGAAAATAGAATGAGAGTCAATTAACAAGAAATGTCTTCATTTGTTTTTATAAGTATGTAAAAAGGAAGAGATTTTCGAGGCAGGACAAATTATAGTGGGATAGAAGGCGATGGCAGAGACATTAAAGAAATATTTTGCCTGTCTTCGCAGTAGGAGACACACAGAAAATACTGGAAATTGTGGGGAGGGCCAAGGATCTAATGAGAGTGAGGAACTTAAAGTAATTAATATTCATTAAGGAAAAAGTACTGGAAAACTTAATAGAACTAAAAGGCAACAAATTCCCTGGACCTTATGGCTTACACCTGTGGGTTTTAATTGAGGTGGCTGCAGAGATGCTGGGTGCATTGAATCAATCTTACAGTATTGTCTGGATTCTAGAATGGTCCCCATGGATTAGAAGGTAGCAAGTGTAACCTTGCTGTTCAGAAAAGGAGGGAGAGAGGTAGTAGGGAACTATAAGCCAGTTAGCCTGCCATAGGTCATCAGTAAAATGCTAGAATCTATTATTAAGGGTGTGTTAACAGGGCATTTACAAAATCACATGGATTAGGCAGAGTCAACACATTTAATGAAAAGGAAATCGTGTTCGACAAATCAATTAGAGATTTTTGAGCATATAACTGGGAGAACGGTGAATGTTGTATGTTTGAATTTGCAGAAGGCATTTGATAAGGTGCCACGTAAAAATTGTTGCACAAGATTAGGGCTCATGAGATGGGTCAATATGTTAGCATGGATTGAGGATAGGTTAACAGGCAGAAAATGGAGTGTGAAAATAAGTGGGTAATTTTCACTGGCTAGGTGTAATCAGATGAGTGCAGCAAGGATTTGTGTTTGGGCCTCAGCTATTTACATTCTTTATCAATGACTTGGATAGATGACACTCGTCTAAGTTTGCTGACATAAAAAGCTAGGAGGGCAGGTAAGCTGTGAGGAGGAGGCAGCGAGTGCATTGGGATATAGACCAAATAAGCGATTGAGTATAATGTGGGAAAGCATGGAAATATCTACTTTGGTAGGAAGAATGGAAAAGCAAAATATTTTTGACACGTGAAAGACAAGTAAATGTTGGTATGTAGAGGTATTTGGAGGCCCTTGTACGCCAATTGCACAAAGCTAAAATGCAGATACAGCAAGCAATTAGGAAGGCAAATGATGTTGGCCTTTATTGCAAGAGAGTATGAGTATAAACATGAGGAAGTCTTGCTGTAGGTATGTTGGGCTTTGGTGAGACCATGCCTGGAATACTGTGTACAGTTTTGGCCTCCTTACCCAAGCGGAGGTGCAACAGAGTTTCACTGGATTGATTCCTGGTATGAAGGAATTGTCCTTTGAGGAGAGTTTGAGTATAATGGGCCGATATTCTCTGGCATTTAGAAGAGTGAGAGGTGATCTCACTGAAAGTTCTTTATATAAAAAGCTTAGAAGGCTTGACAGAGTAGATGCTGGGAGGCTACTTCCCCTAGCTGGAGTGTCTAGAATTAGGGGACATGGTCTCAGGATAAGGAGTCGGCCATTTAGGACTGAGGTGAGGAGAAATTTTTTCATTCAGTTATGAATCTTTGAAATTCTCTTGGAGAGCTGTTGTATGCTCAGTCGATTGCTATATTCAAGACTAAAAGCGATAGGTATTTGGGCACTGAGGGAACTAAGGGATGTGTGGATTGGGGAGAAAAACGGAGTTCATGTAGAAGATCAGCCATGATCTAATTGAATGGCAGAGCAGGCTTAAAAAGGGCTGTATGACCTCCTATTTCTTGTGTCATACTGAATATTTTGGTGGTGCAGAACTTTGCAATACTGTCAATTTGACAAATACGCTGCAATTTTTCTTTATTACAGACATTGTTTTTAATCAGTTTTTCTCTTTTTGCCCACATAAAGCTCTTTGAGACTGCTAACATCTGGACAGCATGGCTCAGCCCTACCGACTTCAACAGAATGTAATTGGGAGTTCCCGGCCACTGGCACACGAGTTGATTAATCCTATATCTATAAAACAGGTTCCTGAGATCCTTAGTATTACTAATAAGAAGAGTCAAAATGGCGAATTGGCTTCTGAACACTCAATACTGACTGACAAAGTTATCACACCGTTATCAGCTGCTCTTCAGGATGGTGTGATCCATCGATTAAATGGACATGATGCAGCTTCTGCTTACAGATCATCAGACAAATTAAAGGATTTGACTTCTCTTGTGTTAAATGGAGATTCTGGTGCACCAGATGTAGTTGAAGACCCACCATCTCAGCATGCAGCTTCTCCAGTTGAATGCTGTACAGAGAACAGGGGGAACAAAACACCACCTCGAACAACGCCTAAAAAGAGTGGCTCACCAGAGATTAAGTTGAGGATTACCAAAACTTATTTGAATGGAAAGCCACTGTTTGAATCCTCACTTTGTGGAGATCTTCAGATAGGTGATACTGAGTCTGCACAGCAGGAAGAAGAAGAAAAGGATGAAGACAAAGAAAAAAATCGGGAGAAAAGAAAAAGGAAGAGAAATGTGAAGTATGATGCGCTACTTGAACAAAGTCTAGCTGAAGTGGCACTTGTATCCAAGACATCCAGTTCTCCCGATGAACATGAAGAGGTGAGTGTGGATAGTCATAGTCTTTCAGGGGTCAAGTTTGTAGCCAGATACTTGCTGGTTATTTCTTTTGATTATAATTTGTTGGTAGATAAAATGTGATGTGAATTTAAAGAAAAAATTGTGACACTTTTGTTTAGTGACTTTTCACTCCTGCATAGAAAGGGGAAACTTCCGTAGGCTGTTAGCATTTGAGTCTATAATAACTTGCAGATTAATTAAGCATAATTCATAAAATTATATTTTGTAAGTCTCTGTTTAGACAGAATGTTCTTATTTGCATAATTTCTTTTAAAAATTAGATTAAATCACTTGAACAAATTGACTGGTGTATGTACCAGCAACATGAAGGTTACCTTCTAAATTTCTGTTAGATGACTGCAGTGCCTTGCTTGGAATATTATGACATTCTTGCAATTCTTAATTATCAATCTTCTCAACTAAACTAAAAATTGACAGCTCTTATTCCGATTTCATTAATCTCCTTCGGGGTAATCCAATGACAGTATGTTGACATGACTGCAACTTACTTTATTGATAAGTCATTGAAATACAAATAGCATTAAAACTGCTCCAAGTCCAGAAATCCATTTTTAAAGTTACTACTTGATCTATATAAAAGGCTTAAGGAATCTGAAATTTTCACTGTCACTGGCAGCGTTAAGAATTCCTTTGTTATTACCTCAGGATCGTTCAGATGCCTGATACCGGATTGCTTTTGCAGTTTCAGAAAAACTTTCATTCCATCTTTTCATTTTTTTAAAATTCCAGATTTTAAATATTCTTACAGAATTGAGAATTTGCACAGGTTCGCCAGGTTAAATGTCCTGGTGGTTGATTAAATGGAAAAATGGTTTCGAAACAAAAGAAAAATACTGCAGATGCTGCATCTTGCCCTCTGACCTGTTGAGTGTTGCCAGCATTTTCTGTTTTTATTTGAAGCACAATTGTTGGCCATGGGAATTGTTCGAAATTTGGGGCATTGTTCAAGCTCCTGTAAATGCGTGGCGACTGGAATTTCTTGTCATTTGGTACGCTGGCCAACTGGAAATGTGCGCCTTTCAGAAGTATTTTCCCAAGTTTTTATCAGATGCTTGGAAATTACCAAATGTTAATTGCTGCCCCACCTTGTGGTGTTTTTCGATGAGTTCTGTTCCAGCTGTATTTTTTTGTTTTCTTGATTTTCCTGAAGCAGGTTTATTTTTAATGATTATACTGATCTCATGCTTACCTTTTTATTCAAGAAAAAAAGTTATTCTAAACTAAATCTGTTATTGATTTGCGAAAGGTCTTGGCTCTTGTTAAACGGATGGGAAATGCTGCTGCTACCTGTGCTGCTAGAAAGCTACAGAAATGGCATTTGATATGGGTGCTTTCCCTTCTTTAACACACTCTACATTCTGTAATGAGTTACAAATATGTCTATATCTGGAATGCATTGCATTCTTCAATTCTAAACTAGCAGTTTTGTTCATTAGTATTCAGTAGCTTTCTACAAAACTTTAAAGAAGCATGTTAAATTTATTTATACCCTTACCAAAAGTCTTTCAGTTTTTAAATGCTTCAATTGACTCAACCTCAACAGCCTTTTGTGGGAGAGAGTTCCAGATTTCTACGACCTAATGTGTGAAGAACTGCTTCCTGCTTTCACTCATAAACTCTATGATCATGACCTCTTGTTCTGGAATTAGCCACCAGAGGAAATAGATTTTTTTTTTCACCGATCCTATCCAATCTCTTTATCATCAACGTCTTGGTGAAATCACCACTCAATCTGTGATCCTCAAAAGAATACAAGATATACAGCCTATTCTCATATTTTAACCCTTTAAGCTCCAGGATCATTCTGATGAACCTGTGCCATCCCCTCTGTCAGGCCAATAAAAGTCTTCCCTTCCTGAGGTGCCGTGCCCAAAACAACACACTATTCCAGATGGGGTCTGACCAAGTCTTTAAACAACTGAAATACAACTTCTTCCCTTTTTAGTCCATCTCCTTTGAGATAAAGGATGACACACCATTAGTCTTTTTGTATTTGATTTGTGTACATGGACACCCAACTCTGTTTGCTCCTCCACAGTTCTTAGTTTTTCACTTTATTTAAAATGGAAAAATTATTTTTCTTAGATATAAAGTGGATGACCTAACCCTTCCCCAGATTGAATTTGTTAGTTTTGCCCATTCACTTAATATGTTTACGTTGCTCCTATCTACACTACTGCTGTGCCTGCAAACTAGTGTTATCTGAAAACTCATGTATTCCTTTGTCCAAGTCATTGATAAACATGGTGAAAAGCTGAGGCCCCCAGTACAGATTCCTGGGGAACACCACGTGTCACATTCTGTCAATTAGAATATGTACCCTTTATGGACAGACATATATATTTGTTTCATGTGATTTGGGCATCACTGGCCAGGGCAGCATTTATTGCCCATCCCTAATTGCCCTTGAGAAGGTGGTGGTGAGCTGCCTTCTTGAACAGCTGCAGTCCCTGTGGAGTAGGTACACCCACAGTGCTGTTAGGAAGGGAGTTCCAGGATTTTGACCCAGCGACAATGAAGGAACGGCGATATAGCTCCAAGTCAGGATGGTGTGTGACTTGGAGGGGAACTTGCAGATGATGGTGTTCCCGCGCATCTGCTGCCTTTGTCCTTCTAGGTGGTAGTGGTCGCAGATTTGGAAGCTGCTGCCTGAGTAGCCTTGGTGCATTACTGCAGTGTATCTTGTAGATGGTACACACTGCTGCCACTGTGTGTCGATGGTGGAGAGAGTGAATGGCACACCATCCACAAACAATCAAGCAGGCTGCTTTGTCCTGGATGTTGTCGAGCTTCTTGAGTGTTGTTGGAGCTGCACCCATCCAGGCAAGTGGAGAGTATTCCATTATACTCCTGACTTGTGCCTTGTAGATGGTGGACAGGCTATGGGGAGTCAGAGAGTGACTTACTCACTGCAGGATTCCTAGCCTCTGACCTGCTTTTGTAGCCACGATATTTATATGGCGACTCCAGTTCAGTTTCTAGTCAACGGTAACCCCCAGGATGTTGATAGTGAGGGATGCAGTGATCATAATGCCATTGAAGTTCAAGGGGAGATGATTAGATTCTCTCTTGTTGGAGATGGCCATTAGCTGGCGAAGGGAGAACAGCGTGTCAATGGTGGATCTCTCTGCTCGAAAGCCACACTGTTCCTCAGGGTAGACAAGCTCAGCCAGCTTCTGGAGCCTGTTTAAAGCGACTCGAGCGAAGACTTTCCCCACTATCCTGAGCAGGGAGATTCCACGGTAGTTGTTGCAGTCATCACGGTCACCCTTGTTCTTATAGAGGGTGATGATATTGGCATCGCACATGTCCTGTGGTACTGCTCCCTCATCCCAGCACAGGCAAAGCTGTTCGTAGAGTGCTAAAAGTATAGCAGCCTTGGCACTCTTGATTATTTCAGGGGTAATGCCATCCTTTCCGAGCAGACTCGGAGGGCGGAGTTCCGGAGCGGTGAGTATATAAAAAAAACTTACTTCGGGGATTCTTGGAGCAGACTCGGAGGGCGGACTTCCAGAGCGGTGAGCATATAAAAAAACTAACCTTGGGGATTCTCGGAGCAGACTCGGAGGGCGCAGTTCTGGAGCGGTGAGTATACAGAATAAGTTACCTCGGGTGGAAAAAAAACTGAAAAAGTGACGTCACAGGAAAGCTGTGACCTGATTGGTTGGTAGGCAATCTGTACCGAATTTGAAAATAAAACTGATAAAAATTGATTAAAACACTAATTAACTAATTAATAAGTAGAGTAACTAAACCAGAGGGAGGAGATTACTCTAATTAGACAGCATTTAATATTTATTGTAGAAATATAGCTCTAGGGACCACATAGTGAAGTGTATCATAATTTAGTAAGGATTTAATAAGTATATATTTATTTTATATCAATTAACTAATTAGTGATAGAAATGACAGTTAGAGGGGTGAAGTGCTTCACCTGTGAGATGTGGGAGGTCCGTGACGCTTCCAGCGTTCCGGGCGACTACATCTGCAGGAAGTGTACCCAGTTGCAGCTCCTCACAGACCGCATGGATCGGTTGGAGCGGCAACTGGATGCACTTAGGAGCATGCAGGTGGCGGAAAGCGTCATAGACAGGAGTTTCAGAGAAGTGGTTACACCCAAGGTGCAGGCAGATAGATGAGTGACCACTAGAAGGGGCAGGCAGTCAGTGCAGGAATCCCCTGTGGCGATCCTCCTCTCTAACAAGTATACCGTTTTGGATACTGTTGGGGGGGATGGCCTATCGGGAAAACAGCAGCAGCCAGAGCAGTGGCACCACGGCTGGCACTGTTGTTCAGCAGTGAGGGACAAAGCGTAGAAGAGCAGTAGTTATAGGGGACTCGATAGTCAGGGGCACAGATAGACGCTTCTGTGGACGTGGAAGAGACTGCAGGAAGGTATGTTGCCTCCCTGGTGCCAGGGTCAAGGATGTCTCTGAACGCACAGGGGGCATTCTGAAGGGGGAGGGTGAACAGCCAGAGGTTGTGGTACACATCGGTACCAACGACATAGGCAGGAAGAGTGATGAGGTCCTGCAGGGGGAGTTTAGGGAGTTAGGTAATAAGTTAAAAAAACAGGACCTCTAGGGTTGTAATTTCTGGATTACTCCCTGTGCCACGTGCCTGTGAGGCTAGAAATAGGAAGATAGTGCAGCTAAACACGTGGCTGAGCAGCTGGTGTAGAAGGGAGGGTTTCAGATATCTGGACCATTGGGCTCTCTTAAGGGACAGATGGGACCTGTACAAGAAGGATGGTTTGCATCAAAACTGGAAGGGCACTAATATCCTGGCTGCAAGGTTTGCTAGCGTCACTCGGGAGGGTTTAAACTAGTGTGGCAGGGGGGTGGGAACCAGAGCAGTAGGACAGCTATTGAAGTAAATGAGGAGGACATAGTAAATAATAAGGACAGTAGGACTAAGAGGAAGAGCAGGCAGGGAGATGTTGCTGAGCACAGCGGGACTGGTGGTCTGAAGTGCATTTGTTTCAATGCAAGAAGTATAACAGGTAAGGCAGATGAACTTAGAGCTTGGATTAGTACTTGGAACTATGATGTTGTTGCTATTACAGAGACTTGGTTGAGGGAAGGGCAGGATTGGCAGCTAAATGTTCCAGGCTTCAGAAGGTTCAGGCGGGATAGAGGGGGATGTAAAAGGGGTGGGGGAGTTGCATTACTGGTTAAGGAGAATATCATAGCGATACTACGGGAGGACACCTCAGAAAGGTCATGCAGCGAGGCAATATGCGTGGAGCTCAGGAATAGGAAGGGTGCAGTCACGATGTTGGGGGTTTACTACAGGCCTCCCAACAGCCAGCGGGAGGTAGAGGAGCAGATATGTAGACAGATTTTGGAAAAATGTAAAGGTAACAGGGTTGTAGTGGTGGGTGATTTTAACTTCCCCAATATTGACTGGGACTCACTTAGTGCTAGGGGCTTGGATGGGGCAGAATTTGTGAGGAGCATCCAGGAGGGCTTCTTGAAACAGTATGTAGATAGTCCAACTAGGGATGGGGCCATTTTGGACCTGGTATTGGGGAATGAGCCCGGTCAGGTGGTCGAAGTTTCAGTGGGGGAGCATTTCGGGAGCAGTGACCATAATTCCATAAGTTTTAAGGTAGTTGTGGATAAGGATAATCCAGGAAATTATAGGCCGGTGAGCCTTACGTCAGTGGTAGGGAAATTATTAGAGAGGATTCTTCGGGACAGGATTTACTCCCATTTGGAAACAAACTAACTTATTAGCGAGAGACAGCATGGTTTTGTGAAGGGGAGGTCGTGTCTTACTAATTTGATTGAGTTTTTTGAGGAAGTGACGAAGATAATTGATGAGGGAAGGGCAGTGGATGTTGTCTATATGGACTTTAGTAAAGCCTTTGACAAGGTCCCACATGGCAGACTGGTGCAAAAGGTGAAGTCACATGGGATCAGAGGTGAGCTGGCAAGATGGATACAGAACTGCTCAGTCACAGAAGACAGAGGGTAACAGTGGATGGGTGTTTTTCTGAATGGAGGGATGTGACTAGTGGTGTTCCGCAGGGATCAGTGCTGGGACCTTTGCTGTTTGTAGTATATATAAATGATTTGGAGGAAAATGTAGCTGGTCTGATTAGTAAGTTTGCGGACGACACAAAGGTTGGTGGAGTTGCGGATAATGATGAGGATTGTCAGAGGATACAGCAGGATATAGATCGGTTGGAGACTTGGGCGGAGAAATGGCAGATGGAGTTTAATCTGGACAAATGTGAGGTAATGCATTTTGGAAGGTCTAATGCAGGTGGGAGGTATACAGTAAATGGCAGAACCCTTAGGAGTATTGCCAGGCAGAGAGATCTGGGCGTACAGATCCACAGGTCATTGAAAGTGGCAACGCAGGTGGATAAGGTAGTCAAGAAGGCATACGGCATGCTTGCCTTCATCGGTCAGGGCATAGAGTATAAAATTTGGCAAGTCATGTTGCAGCTGTACAGAACCTTAGTTAGGCCACAATAAGAATATTGCGTGCAATTCTGGTCGCCACACTACCAGAAGGACGTGGAGGCTTTGGAGAGGGTACAGAGGAGGTTTACCAGGATGTTGCCTCGTCTGGAGGGCATTAGCTATGAGGAGAGGTTGGAAAAACTCGGATTGTTTTCACTGGAACGACGGAGGTGGAGGGGCGACATGATAGAGGTTTACAAAGTTATGAGCGGCATGGACAGAGTGGATAGTCAGAAGCTTTTCCCCAGGGTGGAAGAGTCAGTTACTAGGGGACATAGGTTTAAGGTGCGAGGGGCAAAGTTTAGAGGGGATGTGCGAGGCAAGTTTTTTACGCAGAGGGTGGTGAGTGCCTGGAACTTGCTGCCAGGGGAGGTGGTGGAAGCAGATACGTCTGCGACATTTAAGAGACATCTTGACAAATATATGAATAGGATGGGAATAGAGGGATATGGGCCCCGAAAGTGCAGAAGGTTTTAGTTTAGGCAGGCATCAAGATCGGCGCAGGCTTGGAGGGCCGAATGGCCTGTTCCTGTGCTGGACTGTTCTTTGTTCTTTCCAGGGGCTTTTCCACTGGCTAGAGAATCAATGGCATTACTGAGTTCTGATTTTGTTGGCTGTACGTCCAGCTCATCCATGACTGGCAGAGACTGGGCTGCTTTGAGGGTGGTCTCGGTGACAACCAGCGGTCCATTTGCTTGCGTTGGTCAGTGATTGTGTCCCCTGATTTAGATTTGGGGGCGGGGGGAGGTGATCGTCTTGATGGTTGGCCCAAAAGCGCTCTCAATGCCATCATACATTCCTTTGATGTTTCCTGTGTTGGAGGCCAGCTGAATATGACTGCATAGGTGTTGCCAGTAGTCATTTGCGCAGCGCCTGGCTGTTCTTTGTGCAGTGCTTCTGGCTGCTTTAAGTGCTACGGATGTTAACTCGCTGCGGGCTTTCTTGTAGTTCAGCAGTGCAATGCGATTAGCGGCTATGACAGGTTCCAGCTCTTCAAAGTGAGATTGAAACCAGTCTGCATTCTACTTTCGAGCAGAGAGATCCACCATTGACATGCTCCCTTCGACAGCTATAGGAGAAATGCCGCGAACAACAGATGCCCCTCTCCGTTGCTTTCATTGATCTCACCAAAGCCTTTGACCTCGTCTGCAGACGTGGTCTCTTCAGACTACTAGAAAAGATTGGATGTCCACCAAAGCTACTAAGTATCATCACCTCATTCCATGACAATATGAAAGGCACAATTCAGCATCGCGGCACCTCATCAGACCCCTTTCCTATCCTGAGTGGCGTGAAACAGGGCTGTGTTCTCGCACCAACGCTGTTTGGGATCTTCTCCCTGCTGCTCTCACATGCGTTCAAGTCCTCTGAAGAAGGAATTTTCCTCCACACAACATCAGGTGGCAGGTTGTTCAACCTTGCCCGTCTAAGAGCAAAGACCAAAGTACGGAAAGTCCTCATCAGGGAACTTCTCTTTGCTGATGCTGCATTAACATCACACACAGAAGAGTGTCTGCAGAGACTCATCAACAGGATTGCGGCTGCCTGCAACGAATTTGGCCTCCCCATCAGCCTCAGGAAAACGAACATCATGGGACAGGAAGTCAGATTTGCTCCATCCGTCAATATCGGCGACCACGCTCTGGAAGTGGTTCAAGAGTTCACCTACCTAGGCTCAACTGTCATGAGTAACCTGTCTTTCGATGCAGAAATCAACAAGCGCATGGGAAAGGCTTCCACTGCTATGTCCAGACTGGCCAAGAGAGTGTGGGAAAATGGCGCACTGACACGGAACACAAAAGTCTGAGTGTATCAAGCCTGTGTCCTCAGTACCTTGCTCTACGGCAGCGAGGCCTGGACAACGTATGTCAGCCAAGAGCAACGTCGCAATTCATTCCATCTTCGCTGCTTCCGGAGAATCCTTGGCATCAGGCGGCTGGACCGTATCTCCAACACAAGTCCTCGAGGCGGCCAATATCCCCAGCATATACACCCTACTGAGCCAGCAGTGCTTGAGATGGTTTGGCCATGTGAGCCGCATGGAAGATGGCAGGATCCCCAAGGACACGTTGAACAACGAGCTCGTCACTGGTACCAGACCCACCGGTCGTCCAT